>NC_134271.1:129442438-129627438 GCF_031893055.1 Leptodactylus fuscus
TTTTTCCCTTCTGTATTCCTTTGTTGGATTTCATTGCAATGAAAAAAAAAAAAAAAAATCTATGGATGTGTCATGAAGAAATTCCTCAGCATGCGTCAGAGGGGAATGGGCAGCCTGTGCTGCCGCTGCTGCTGCTGTCTCTCCCTCATGTTGTGAGGTCATAGAATAAACAGGAGCCCGTTTCCTGCCTGCCGGCCTGTGATTGGCCACCGGAGCCTCCAGGAATGTAAAGGCTCCTTTATAGGGAGAGCCCAGCAGCTCAGAGATCAGAACGCCTGCAGAGCGCACACAGAGGACTACACGACTGCAGAAGACACGGGCGACCAAAGCCACCAAGCAGGACTTATAGACCCTGGCCACAAAGCAATGTAAGGGGACGCCGTACGCTGCCTAAGACTCATACGCTATAGACTTTAGGTGCTTGCGGATATCTTCACATTCAGCAGGTGTTGGAACGGCTTATAGCTAGATGGCTTTATGGCGGTTTGCGTTATTGGGTTCACTTTTTAGTTACTTTACGCGTTTCATGGTCACTTTGTTATAGGCAGAGTTGTTACATTTTTAGAGCTGTTGTAACTGTGTTCATAGGTGTATTGGTCAGGTGGTAATAGAATAGATGTAATGGAATAGCACCTGCTAGGTAGCGGCAGGATCCGTCGCCGTGAATATTTAATGCATTTTTCGGATACGAGATACTTTATTTAGGAACAGGTACGACTACCTGTCTGTCTTCTAAAAAAAACGTATCCTTGAGACACAGTAAAAGTAACTACTATTTATATGTAACTTGTGCTAATTTGTATGTGCCGTAGTGTAGCATATAGTATATTCCATATAGCCTATGTATAAACTGTAATCTACATACATACCAAATATACATATATTATATAGGTACCAAATATAGTTACCAATTGTATACTGCATGGACGTAGAGTACAAAGTAGGCAGGATATCTATGTTCAGCTACTATATGTATATACTGTAATATATATGTGTATACAGCATGTATACGTAATACAAAGTATGCAGGATATCTATGTACAGCTACTGTATGTATATACTGTAATATATATGTGTATACAGCATGTATATATAGTACAAAGTATGCAGGATATATGTGCAGCTACTGTATGTATATACTGTAATTTATATGTGTATACAGTATGTATATGTAATACAAAGTGTGCAGCTTATCTATGTACAGCTGATACATATATATGTGGATATAGAATGTATGTATAGCATAAAGAATGCAGTATATGTGCGAGTATATGTATATAGATATTATAGGTTGAATATTACCTATATGGATCTAATTTCTATATGTATACTTAGTATTCGCATATGGCATAGCACATGTAGTATATTCTATATAGTTTATCTATGTACTGCTAATATATGTATGTAGATATTATATGTTGTATATTACATAGATGGATATAATTTATACATGTATACTTAGTATTTGCATATAGCATAGTATATGTACATAGCATACTGTATATGCACATCGTATAGTTTATCTATATTCACATGTATATAGTATATTATATGTAGTATATTACATAAATGAATGTGTATAGTATTATATACATGGTATACAGCACATAGTTTATCTATATTCATATGTATATTATATGTAGTATATTACATAAATGACTGTGTATAGCATTATATACATAGTATGCTGCACATAGTTTATCTCTGTATTACCATTATAGGTATAGTATATGTCGATACGTACATATACTTAATGTAGTTATATAACTTACATGACACTACATTGTAGCGCAGGTGTAATAACATGGATGTGGTTCATCGTCTCCCTGCCCTCCAGCTACACCTTGTTTTTACGATGTGCTGGTTATATAATTTACTATAATTGCGCCTTTGAACTTGGTTTTCAGTGATTTCTTTACAGCCCTTTTACTTGTACACAGCGTATTATGTGTCTCTGGTTAGACTTTGCCCGGCTGTCTATGGTGTAGCTCAGTAAATACTAAGGGCTGGCATACAAGCAGATGTAGACTGATGATCAATGGGTATGAATAACGTTATATTGAAATATTATATTTTTTCTTTCTTTTTTTCCCCAAAGAAATCGCCATATTCAGCAACATGGGGCTAATGAGGGGAATATTTCTACTAGTAATGCTGACTGTACCTCAGACAAAGCAAGCTTCAGGTAAGAAGGATCCTGCACCCTGCAATGCCTTTATATAATATTATCATGTAGTTAGTCATAGTCTCGAAATATTCCATATATTTACATAATTGCATCTTGGCCAAAAATTAACTTTTCTTAAAGTTCTTAAATTTGGTATCTTCTCTACCACAGAGAATGGAGCAGATGACAACAGCGTATTTGACCTGTTTGAGTTAACCGGCCTCAACCGTAAGATTGGTAGCCGTAAAGCCCTAGGAGTCCTCCTAGCGAAAGGTCCAGATGCATCAAGCCCGGCTTACAAAATTGAAAATCCCAACAAGATTCCAGCAATTCCAGAAGATAAATTCCAAGATTTGTTGGATGCTATTAGAGCTGAACGGGGTTTTATCTTGTTGGCTACACTGAAACAAGCCAAGAAGTCTAGAGGAGCCCTGTTGTCTATCGAGAGAAAAGATGGCAGTGGCCACGTCTTCAGTCTAACCTCCAACGGTGAAGCTGGAACACTAGACTTGAGCATGAGCGTAGACGACAAACAGCAGGTAGTGTCTGTTGAGGAAGCTAGGCTGTCTACCGGCCACTGGAAGAACATTACCCTATTCATCCAAGAAGACCGAGCTCAGCTCTACGTGGGATGTGACAAGATGGAAAATGCTGAGTTGGACGTGCCCATCCATCATATCCTCAATGGAGATTTGGCAAGCAGTTCTCAACTTAGAGTGGCGAAAGGAGGAGTGAAAGACAACTTTCAGGTAGGTCCTACAAGAACAGCTCTAGTATTGAATACGGGTGTATATGTACACTACGTTACACTAGGGATGATATCTACTCCATAGTGGTATTTGTGGACTACTCCAGTGTAACGGTGCATCTCTCCTTACAGGGTGTTCTGCAAAACCTGCGCTTTGTCTTTGGAACCAGCATAGATGTGATTCTTAGAAACAAAGGCTGCTCCAGCTGTAAGTATAACCAGTCCGATAATACCGTACTTGCATGTAGATAAATAGTAGAATTATATTACAGATAAGTAAAATATACGGATATGTAAGGATAGTTTGCAAGGAATTTGCTAAGACACCAACTTTCCCAATCTCAGTTCTACATGGCATCAAATCATAATGATCTTCTCCTTGTGTCATATTCTACAGCAAACTATGACTTGGACAATTCAGTCAATGACTCCCGCCCGGCTATTCGCACCAATTTCATTGGTCACAAGACAAAGGACTACAATGGTGTCTGCGGTTTTACCTGCGACGACCTGAACAATATGTTTTTGGAAATGAAAGGTCTACGGGCTGTCATCTCAACTCTTCAAGACAGTATCAAGAAAGTGGTAAGTCGGATTGGAGTTATCGACTGATTCGGAAAAAATGTTTTAAGAAAAAAATGTGGATTTTAATCACTTTATTGCTTTTCGTAGGGTGAGGAAACTAAGATGCTCGCTAGTGTGGCACCAGGCTGCTTACATAAAGGAGTGAAATACAACAATATGGATGAGTGGACCGTGGACGCCTGTACTGAATGTACATGCCAGGTAATACCGCTTGCTTACTTATGGTCACATGGTCACGTAGTGATGAACGTCTGTGGCAGGTCAGGATTAAATATAACCATACAATATTCAGTTTTAGGACTGTATAGATTATGGGATCACAACTTGACTCTACTTTAGATATCTGACCAAATATTCCATAGGGAGTGGTCATAAGAAGGTCCTACATGGCCTAATATCTTCTATACACTCTATAGACAGTAGTCACAAGAAGGTCCTACATGGCCTAATATCTTCTATACACTCTATAGACAGTAGTCACAAGAAGTTCCTACATGGTCTAATATCTTCTATATACTCTATGGACGGTCCTACATCTTCTATACACTCTATAGACAGTGGTCATAAGAAGGTCCTACATGGCCTAATATCTTCTATACACTCTATAGACAGTGATCATAAGAAGGTCCTACATGGTCTAATATCTTCTATATACTCTATAGACAGTGGTCATAAGAAGGTCCTACATGGCCTAATATATTCTATACACTCTATAGACAGTAGTCATACAAAGGTCCTACATAGCCTAATATCTTCTATACACTCTGTAGACAATGGTTATAAGAAGGTCCTACATGGACTAATATCTTCTATACACTCTGTAGACAGTGGTCATAAGAAGGTCCTACATGGCCTAATATCTTCTATACACTCCGTAGACAGTGGTAATACAAAGGTCCTACATGTCCTAATATCTTCTATACACTCTGTAGACAGTGGTCATAAGAAGGTCCTACATGGCCTAATATCTTCTATACACTCTATAGACGGTGGTCATGAGAAGGTCCTACATGGCCGACTATCTCCTGTATTTTCCATAGACAGTGGTCATGTTTCCTAATATCTTCTGTATTTCCATAGACAGTGGTCATACAAAGGTCCTACATGACTTAATATCTCCTCTACAATTCATAGACAGTAGCCATATAAAGGTCCACCATAAGACTTCCATACTTGTTGACTTCTTTGTTACTAGGTTCATGAATGACTATTGATCAAATCCACTTTGTGTTTCTTTATGCAGAACTCCATAACTATCTGCCATAAGGTTTCTTGCCCCATCGTGCAGTGCACCAACGCCACTATTCCAGATGGTGAATGCTGCCCCAGATGTTGGCGTAAGTATTCTATACCTTATATAGCTGGGCAGGCCAAACATAGATAAAAGGGTCCTAAAGAACCTAAGGTGTAAGGACTTGGAGGCAACAAAAGTCAAGTTCTTGATCCCGGTGATTCATATCCCCACATTCCTTCATTAGCATTTTTGTCTGCTCAGGAGGAGTATCTGAGGCCTCGGGCCTAACATCTCATTTTAAAAGGCGTAGTGACAAATATGCAGATATTAATCTTGTAAATGCTGAACAAGTTGATTCAGGACAGAGATAAAATAGCTCTCATGAAAGTAGGACAGCTGCAAGTGCTAAGCATCGATAGACCTGCTCAGTCCTGTGCGCTTCATATTTCTATCTCCTTGGCATGTATGGAACTTCCCTACAACAAATCCTCAGCGTGCACAGCCAAAATCCTCATGCATCTACTAAAACCTTTTTCCAATTATCATAAGTTATGGGGTCTTTATCTTCTCAGACACACGCGTCTGGATTTAATACAGCTCAGCTTTCTATTGAAATCTAATCCATGTTATCTGTCCATTAACATGGACCATTTACACAAGAGATTTATAGCCATGAGAACCTTACGTGTACTCCTGTAGGACAGATCAGGTTCTTCAGTTTCAGCGTGATATATTTGGGTAGTAATATTGTATTAAAGGTTATGTCTTTTTCTTTTTGTAGCGAGCGATTCTCCCGATGATGGTTGGTCCCCATGGTCTGACTGGACTCCATGTTCTGTAACATGTGGCCATGGTGTTCAGCAGAGAGGAAGATCTTGCGATAGTCTCAATAACCGCTGTGAGGGATCCTCAGTCCAAACTAGATCCTGCCATATCCAAGAATGTGATAAGCGATGTGAGTAAATCGGATCTAAATTCAAAAATTTAATAAGTCCTCTCCTTTCACCCAACATCATCTATTGGGGGAGGAACAGCCCACCAACATAACATAACATAGTTGGCCAGTCCCGTTCTTGGTTCTTACGTTTTTGGGTGGTTGACAGAATTTTTTGCCTATGACACCGACCAATAATTCCAACACACCATGTTCGTTGTTTTTGAACAATGCTACAAAGTTCCGACATAATCTTCTTAACTTCCTTTGGTTCTTTTAATCTTAAGAGCGTCTTTGATGGTTTTAGGATTTAAAACTTAAACAAACACATCCCATTGTTTTTACACACTGAACCATGGGTTTTATCAATCAACCATCCAAGTTTTGCATTTTTTGTAGCATTTGAGTTGAGATTAACAATTCCAATTATTTTGTGCCCTCCAGTTAAGCAAGATGGTGGATGGAGTCACTGGTCTCCTTGGTCATCGTGTTCTGTGACTTGTGGAAGCGGTCAGATCACTAGAATCCGTCTTTGCAATTCACCTGTTCCTCAGTTGAATGGCAAGCAATGTTTCGGAGAAGGAAGGGAGAACAAGCCATGCCAGAAGGATGCTTGTCCAAGTGAGTGCTCTCCATTGTTTTGTGGCTTCTTTTCATGTTGTCATTTAGTCCGTTCTTCTAGATTGTTATAATGATGGCGCTTCACTGAAAGGTCACATATCACACAAATGAAACCAGGCAATGATTTACTGTATTATGTCAACTTTCCAGTGTATGATAAGTGTGACGATCGGCTAAAGGTCACTCCAGGGGAAGCCATAGACCCTTCTTTGTTTCTAACATGAATGGATCATTCTGTCCCGATTTCTGTAGCTTATCTAGAAAACATGAGTAATAATCCACTTGTCTTATAACTTTTTTTCCAGTTAATGGCCAATGGGGACCATGGTCACCCTGGGACACTTGCTCTCTGACTTGCGGAGGTGGTGTGCAGAAGCGTGAACGTCTTTGTAACAACCCCAAACCCCAGCATGGTGGTAAAGACTGCGTTGGAGAAAATGTTGACAGCCAGCTCTGTAACAAACAAGACTGTCCTATTGGTAAGCCATTGGCAAAAAGAACTCGACTTTCTACTGTCGTTGTTAAAAATAACATTCTGCCAGGTTCTAACTAAGATATGTATCTTCTTTTAAGATGGCTGCCTATCCAATCCCTGCTTTGCTGGAGTTAAATGCACAAGCTTCGTTGATGGATCTTGGAAATGTGGCTCTTGCCCAACAGGATTCCGCGGAAATGGCATTATGTGTACTGATGTTGACGAGGTTTGTTATCTTAATTGATCGACCTTTCATTAATATGCACCAGAATTGCCAATTATGTTATATTAATTTCTTAAAATTTTCATCTAATAGTGCAAGGAAGTACCCGATGCCTGCTTTAACCTCAATGGGGTACACAGATGTGAGAACACCGAGCCAGGATATAACTGTCTTCCATGCCCTCCACGATACTCTGGCACACAACCATTCGGCAAAAGTATTGAGGACGCCAATGCAAAGAAACAGGTCGGTTATTCTCTTTTTCTTCTGGCTAGACAAAGTTTTTTGCCTTCGGTTATAGGATGTTGAAGTAAAGTATTCGGTAGAGCTCATGGTAACATATGTCTATTTTGGCATACTAGGTCTGCAAGCCTCAGAACCCTTGTGCCGATGGAACACACAACTGCAACAAAAATGCTAGATGCATCTACCTCGGCCATTACAGTGACCCCATGTTCCGCTGTGAATGCAAACCAGGGTATGCTGGTAATGGAATCATTTGTGGTGAAGACACAGATCTGGATGGATGGCCAAATGAGAACCTCACTTGTGTTGCTAATGCTACTTACCACTGCACCAAAGTAAGTTTCCTGGAACGTCTTATCGCAATGCAAATGTATCATCAAACACGTGTGCACAGTTGACTCACAATATTCCGTCTTCTAGGACAACTGCCCCAACCTCCCCAACTCCGGCCAAGAAGACTATGATAAAGACGGAATTGGAGATGCTTGTGATAATGACGATGATAATGATGGAATCCCAGATGATCGGGTAAGAAAACAATGAGCGTATTCATGTTTTCGCCACCTTAGATATTGGGTTTCTTGGCCTCTCACTGACTTAGATAAAACAGCAGGAAAGTAAACACTGCTGGATTTTTTTTGAGAAGAATATATCGTTCGGTTGTGAAATTTGTCCAGTAAATTGTGAAATCCTTTGGCTAGCTTCATACTATGAAGTGTTTTGCTAAGACTGGACTTTGAAAGTGAAATTGACCCCAGGGTTTTCCTGCAAACAGTAGGATACGAAACTTTGCAACAAGCAGATGTTACCATCCTTAAATCCAATACGTAGATTCTGACATTTAAGTGATACTTTTTGAGCAAGACCTCCAAAACCTCACAGACAGATGCTTGTGCTAAAAATATCACGTCCATGTAGTCACGCAAGCAAACTGTCCAAATGGAAACACGAAAACTACTTTTAGAGTTTTAACGGGGTAAACATTGTAAAAAATGGCCAAATATTAAGTCAGCCTTTTCTTTTGCAGGACAACTGTCCACTTATATACAACCCTGCTCAGTATGACTACGATCGGGATGATGTGGGTGATCGTTGCGACAACTGCCCATACAACCACAACCCAGACCAAGCCGACACAGATGGCAATGGAGAAGGAGATGCCTGTGCTGTGGATATTGATGGAGATGGTACGTATTCTTTCATGGCTTATTACCAACGTAGATATTGGTTTAGTTATTGGCACAACCCAAACCTAACAAGTTGGCCTAGATAACAATGGTAGCATTAGCCTGTTGGTGGATAGTCAGTGCTAAACTCATCGATGATATCTTGCTTTGGCTCAGTCTGTATCTAGATGTTAATAACACCAACTATGCTTATGATTCTACAGGTATACTCAACGAGAAGGACAATTGCCCCTATGTCTATAACGTAGACCAGAGGGATAGTGATAAAGATGGTGTTGGGGATCAGTGCGACAACTGTCCATTGGAGCACAACCCAGAACAGGTAAACACTTGATCTTCTCAATTTTAATGCATAGTCGTAACTCTACGGAGTGCAGAAGATACTGGACCCTTAAGATTAAGAAGGGTCTACAAGGTCTACCCACTCCATAGACCACAAGTTATATCCATACATCACCATATTTGATGGTCGGACATGATCATAGCAGTCACCAGCAGGTACTTCAGATAGAATATAGCTTATGTTCTTCTGACTTTTGAGGTTTCAGCAGATTGGATTCCAAAGTTTTACACTAGCGTCAGAAGACTCCACAGTCATATGCATCAGCGGATAGCTGACCATGAGGATTACCAGTTTAGATCAGCCTGTCCGTGCCATTCTGCATATCACGGATTAGCTACTTTTGTAAAGCCCTTCCTCTTTAATCTTACTTTATTGTTCGGTGTTAAGCTGAGCACATGCGTAAATTCCATAGCATCACAGTTCAGAATTTTTGCTTTCAACAGATATTTCCCACAAAACAAGTAACGCATAATCTTTGCAAAAACTGTGTTCTCCGTACAACACAAGATTTACTCATTCCATTCCCAAGAGCTCCAGGGATTTCCACTACTAAGGCATTGTTGGCAGCATATCATCCCAAAAGGCTAATATGCCAACATGAAAGCAGCACCACGAGTCTCCTTAATACCATGCCACTCTTCTTATCCTAAGCCTAAAAATCCAATGTAACCCAAATCCACTTCATTAAGCACATTCGAGTTTGTACACATGTCAACAGTTACGTGATGTTGTCCTAGCAAATGTTTGTGGTAACCAGCAATCTTCATTTGGCTTCATACCAGTTGCCTCCTATGCTCTCTAAACAGATGGCTCACATTCGCTCTTTCTCTCTTTCTCCAATTTAGACTGACTCCGACTCCGATCTCATTGGAGATAAATGCGACAGCAATGAAGATATAGATGAAGATGGTCATCAGAACAACCTGGACAATTGCCCATACATTCCTAATTCTAACCAGGCCGATCATGATAAAGATGGCAAAGGTGATGCTTGTGACCACGATGATGACAATGATGGTATTCCAGATGACAAAGACAACTGCAGACTGGTGCCCAACCCTGACCAGATCGATAGTAATGGTAAGCCAATGGATGATGTTTTTAGTTGGCAAATGGACCTACATTAACAGTATGTGGTAGATAGACCAGACTCAAAATATTTTTTTTCTTCTTCCAGGTGATGGACGTGGTGATGTCTGTCAATACGACTTTGATAATGACAACATCCCCGATGCTGAAGATGTCTGCCCAGAGAACGTAGCGATTAGTACAACTGATTTCCGTAAATTCCAAATGGTTCCTCTGGATCCTAAAGGAACATCTCAGATTGACCCCAACTGGATGGTCAGACACTTTGGCAAAGAACTGGTTCAAACCGTTAACTGTGACCCTGGCATTGCAGTCGGTAAGTATTAACAAAAAGGTTTTTTTTTTACATTTTTTGTATATTGTTTTTTTTTTGTAGCAGGTAGATAACCTCTTTCTTGTTCTCTCCTAAGGTTTCGATGAGTTCAGTGCAGTAGACTTCAGTGGCACCTTCTTCATTAACACTGAGCGTGATGATGACTACGCAGGCTTCGTGTTTGGCTACCAATCAAGCAGCCGATTCTATGTGGTCATGTGGAAACAAATCACCCAGACCTATTGGGATTTAACTCCAACCAAGGCTCAGGGATACTCTGGTCTTTCCATTAAGGTCGTCAACTCAACAACTGGACCAGGAGAGCATTTGCGTAATGCTTTGTGGCACACCGGAAACACTCCCGGACAGGTAAGTGGATCTTCCAAAAAATATTCTTGATATAACAAAGTTGCAGAATTGTATTGGACTCTATCATAGTTCCCTCACACCATGAATAACCTCCTGTGCTCGTGTTTTTCTCTACAGGTCCGTACTTTGTGGCACGACCCTCGTCATACAGGATGGAAAGATTTCACAGCTTACAGAATGCATTTAACCCACAGACCAAAGACTGGATTCATTCGGTAAGAACCTTAATCTTTAATTGTAGACTAGAGATGAGCGAACACTGTTCAGATCAGCCGATCCGAACAGCACGCACCCATAGAAATGAATGGAAGCACCTGTGACGCTGACTTTGCCGGCGTCAGGCCGGCGTCACAGGTGCTTCCGTTCATTTCTATGGGTGCATGCTGTTCGGATCGGCTGATCCCAACAGTGTTCGCTCATCTCTATTGTAGACATTGGATTCAAGATATAGGATGACTTACGAATTTTATTAACCATTCTCTTCTTGTTCCCTTATAGCGTTGTTATGTATGAAGGGAAGAAAATCATGGCTGACTCAGGACCAATTTACGACAAGACCTATGCTGGAGGAAGACTTGGTCTATTCGTCTTCTCACAAGAGATGGTGTTTTTCTCAGATCTCAAATATGAATGTAGAGGTAAGTGGAATTATTAGATTAATAATTAATTATTAGATGAATAATTAATAACACTTAAAGGGGTTGTCTACTTTTCAAATAAAACAAAGACCATGTATGAGACAAGGAGTCGAAGAGGGAACCCCTTTATGATGCCTTCAGACTTGGCACTAGGCCTAGCACCTCCATTTTGCTTAGAGTGTTCCTTTAAGAAGTGTATCCAATTCCAACCTATACTAATCATACAATATTTCTTCTTTTTTTTTCCAGATTCATAAATCCAGATCTTATGCATTCAGTGAATGTTAAGGAACCTCATAGCACCTTCATATATGTTAGATTTGTTCCATCTCTTGGACAATTTCTTACATCCCCTTTTTTGTTTCGGTAATTTTTTCTGATGGAACAAAAAAAAAAAAAAATCCACTCCAAGATCTAAAAACTAAGGAATGGACATGACTTTAATGTATTATCTTCATCAGTGCAACATCTTGGGGTCGGTCTCCATTTTTTCCAAGTCTACCAAGGTACTAAAGACTTCCTCCTACAAGTGCCTCAAGGAAACATCTACAGAAAAAAACATTTTGGTCAAAGAAGAATGTGCTTTTTGAAATACCCCTTGGGGGGGAACAAAAAGAAAAAAAAAACATTTCCAAAACTCTTAGGTCTATATAATATATTGGAACCAGTGACAAAGAAACTAGTAATGCACAGATTGATATCTTACTGGAGTGGTTGCTTCACCACCGAAGAGCAAAGTTGCAATAATTCAGGAAAAAAAGGTGTTTTTTTTACAAATTCTTTTTAGTTTTTTTTTTATATGAAAGACAACATTCTATCATTGTCTATGGAATCACCAAGTCTGTTGATACATGGTATACCGATGTAGCTATGGTAGCGTTACAGATGATCCATGTGTAGCCGGTGTGGACACAAGTATCACTGCCTGGATGATAGTGTCTGAATGTAGTATTTTTGTGTGTCAGATGAACCATATTTTTGTTAGAACGGATACAAAATGCACTTCTTCCAGCATTTTGCAAAAAAAACATGAAAAAAATGATATATTTGCTCGATAGGATACCTATCTGTTGGTGCGCGTCAAAAACAAGTGCGTTGACGAAAACAGCTGATGGCATCAATTCAGAGATACAGGTATAAATTATTAAAAAATGTAAAAAAAAATTAAAAATTAACAGGATACATGGTAACGATGCTGTTCTTACATGTCAGGCGGGGGGTAGATTGGACCGGGCCTTCGTAGGCCTAGGACTCTGTGTTTACAACTGTACTATTGTAAAGTGCAAGACTGCATAGCATGTCGAGAACCGGAGGGAGAGCAAGGCAAGAGGGGTGGAGAGTTAAGGTACAGTACACTCTCTGTGCGAGACGCTAAAATGCAAACCATATGTCTCTCTCCATACCGTAATATAACACCCTCATTACACCGCGGCAGGTACACCGTCCTCTGCTGCAAAAAAAAAAATACAAGAGCAAACCAACAGATAGAAAATTTCATGTACAAATATTACCTCATTGTGTGACTGAGAAACGGAAAATGTCTTGGATTTGAGAGGAGAAAAAAAAAATCGAGAGATATTTAAAGAAAAAAACATTGAAAATCTACTGTAGTGTTAATCAGTTGTGTATATAGTGACGATGACTTTGTACCCCCAGGAAAGTGTTTTTAATTTTTATTTTTTTTTTGTATTAAAGAGTATTGTAATATTTTTTCTATATTTTAGTAATTCCGTTGCTTTTTTTTTTATGTATAAATGATTATTTTTTTTTGTATTGCTGTTTAGTGTTATGGGTTATTTTTTTTTGTAGATATGCTATTTAAATAATTTATGAGGAAAATGCTTCCCGTAGTGTCCTTTGCTCCTATTTGTATAAACCGTTTTGCACTTGAAAAGAGCTTTGCAATATCTGTCCCAATTTTTTTTTTTTTTTTGTAATATCAGTGTATACTATTTGTGATAAAGAGATAACTATGCCTTTTGTACACATTTTAAATGTTAACGTGGTTTTTTTTTTGTAAATTGTACAGCGAATATTGTAATAAAATATAAAATAAACCATAAAATTTATTCAACGCCTCAAAATGTTTTTGATTTTCCTGTTGAAATCCCATTTGTCTTCTAGGCTTTAGTAAAAAAAAAATTATAGAGGTTGCAGGGTCCACTGTGGCCCCTGTAACCTCTATTTTTTTTTTGTAGATTTTGAGCCCCATATAGAGATCACAATGTACATTTTCCCCTATCAGTATGTCTTTGTAGTATGGGAGGAAATCCATACAAACACGGGGAGAACATATAAACTCCTTGCAGATGTTGTTGCTGGTGGGATTTGAACTCAGGGCTCTGGTGCTGCAAGGCTGCAGTGCTAACCACTAAGCCACCGTGTTGCCCCAGACTCTAGTAAATTTTAACCATATATTAGTATTATATTTAATTCAATATTTTTAATATATTTGGATTTTTTTTTCAGCATTTTTATATAATATTATTTTTAGTTTTTACAAAGTTAGTCCAATAGTTGTCAATAAATTAAGAAAAATGACTTATGGGGTCGGTATATTAGTGATGCATCCTATGCACCTGGACTAGGCCCCACTAGGTAATGTTGGCCCACTGATTCTTACTGTCTATTATTATAGATTGAATGGAAGGGTCCAAGCTTATACATTTCATTGGTGTATTGTTAGATGGACATGGGGAGGGGGTAATCTCTAATAAAGTATTATATAGCAAATGGTCGGATTCTGAAGGGTATGGATAGCTTTAAAAAAATGGTGGCATGTTGTATTTCCATAAATGGTACCATACAGTACATAAATACCTATAGATAAGTAATCTCAGGTAAGTATATGGTGTTGTGAACTTAACAATGTATAGTCATATGCTATCTTGGTTTGGCGGAAAGAAGGATTTAATTTAGTAGATACTAGAGATGAGCAAGTAGTACTTGATTGAGTAGGTATTCGATCGAATACTATGGTATTCGAAATACTCGTACTCGATCGAGTACCACTTGCTGTTCGAATGTAAAAGTTCGATGCAGAACCAGCATTGATTGGCCGAAT
This sequence comes from Leptodactylus fuscus, assembly GCF_031893055.1. Lineage (NCBI taxonomy): Eukaryota > Metazoa > Chordata > Amphibia > Anura > Leptodactylidae > Leptodactylus > Leptodactylus fuscus. The sequence goes on from NC_134271.1 coordinate 129,456,675, forward strand.
GCTATACAGTCGGCCAATCAATGCTGGTTCTTCTCCTACCTTTAGAAGTTTTCTCCGTGCAGCTTCCCCGTGGCGTCTTCCGGCTCTTCATTCACTCTGCCAGGCATCGGGCCTGGGCAGAGCCGACTGCACATGTCCGCTTGTAGTGTGGGCACCACCAGATAACATGAGTCTTCAGGTCCACCAACAACCCCTAGGAGATAACCCATAGTGCCTATCAAATTTGTTTTTTTTTTCTGGTACAGAGGATCCTCTGGTATGAAACGCAGGTCCCAGGACATAAGTCGCTTTTTTCGGTTCAATAATTTTGCATCCTTATAGTGTTCCTGTAAGCTAGACATATATCCATGTTACATATTACTTAAGGTGTCAGAAAATTTGGGAAGGCCATGTAGGTACTAGCATGTGGTACAGTATATATCGATAAGATGATAAGGTAGGCCATTTTTGTCCCATCACTGTGACACCAACAAATCTCTAGAAGGGAAACAAAAGAGTCACATCACTTCATCTCCGGGTTAGCTCCACTCAGCTTTTTTTTGGAGGACAGTCATTCACTACACACAGTAAACCATGTAGCCTCCAGGGAAGGCTGAGTGTAGCCGAAAGGTGATGGCACTATGCCTTCCTGCCGCTGGCAAGTAAGATGGCCAGTGGTCTACTACCAGGCTTACCCTAGCCATATGCCATCAACATGTGCCTTATTATAGTTATATGCACTAGCTACTAGAGATGAGTGAACAGTAAAATGTTCGAGGTTCGATATTCGTTTCCAGTAGCCCCTCAATATTCGACTACTCGAATTGAATATTGAACCCTATTATAGTCTATGGGGGAAAATGCTCGTTTCAGGGGTAGGCAACGTTCGATCAAATTATACTTACCAAGTCCACGAGTGAGGGTCGGGCTGGATCCTCCGAGAAGTCTTCTCCTTGCAGCATCCCCGCGGCATCTTCCGGCTCTTCATTCACTCAGCCAGGCATCGGGCCTGGGCAGAGCCGACTGCGCATGCCTGCACTACAAGCGGACATGCGCAGTCGGCTCTGCTCAGGCCCGATGCCTGGCAGAGTGAATGAAGAGCCGGAAGATGCCGCGGGGAAGCTGCACGGAGAAGACTTCTGAAGGTAGGAGAAAAACCAGCGTTGATTGGCCAACTGTATAGCATTCAGCCAATCAATGCTGGTTCTGCATCGAACTTTTAAATTCGAATAGCGAGTGGTACTTGATCGAGTACGAGTATTTCAAATACCGTAGTATTCGATCGAATACCTACTCGATCGAGTACTACTCGCTCATCTCTACTAGCTACTATTCATATTAGTGTATTATCTTTTACGTTCCATGAATTTGACAAATTTTCATAGAAAAAAAATTCTACGACATTAGAAAACCCTATTAGACGACCGATACTTTTTTAAATCTATGATTCAGCCTGTACCAAGCATTCATCCAAACATTCTTCATATAGTAAGTAGAAATGGTCAGTAAGGTCACCCTTGCCCTCTGTCCAATTCCAGCCCTGATGTCAAAATCAGCTATATAGGGGAAAGGGCACATGGAGGATGAAGTGTGAACATAGCCGTATACCGTCCTTATCAGTGCACTGCCAGGTATTCTGACACTGATAAGACAAGTACTATATACAGATAATCTCAGCTCAAATATCCCAAATACCTTCCGGCTACCTGGCGACCTGGAACAAATTAACATTCCTAGACCAGTCCAATAACTACTGTGGTCAATAGTGCAGCTTGGAAGGTCAAGACTGTCTGCTAGCCATCACAGCAAGGTCAGGAGGATCCTTGAAACGCAATGCAAGGTGTTCATCTTATATATACAATGAGTTGTGCAAAGATGTATAGCACCATAAAAAGATCTATTCCAGCCAATGGTTTGGCCATTCTAATATCTAGCTGGCCAAACACTTCAATTTTACAGGGACTGGCTAATTACCTTATGTGCATGGGGGTATGTCAAATGATGTCAGGGAAAGAAGGTATTACATGCTAGAGGTGTCTTGCAATGGCTTACTCCCATATCCCCATTGAGAATACATGCACACCCAACCAAACACGCTCAAATGTGTAGGATAGGAAGGATGGGAAGAAAATGTAGGATGAACTAGAGTTAGTACAGCTATTGAAGGCCTATGGATGGATAGATAGATATGAGGTTAGACAGATAGATAGGAGATAGATAGATAGATAGATAGATAGATAGATAGATGATAGATAGATAGATAGATAGATAGATAGATAGATAGATAGGAGATAGATAGATAGATAGATAGGAGATAGATAGATAGATAGATAGATAGATAGATAGATAGGAGATAGATAGATAGATAGGAAATAGATAGATAGATAGATAGATAGATAGATAGGAGATAGATAGATAGATAGATAGGAGATAGATAGATAGATAGATAGATAGATAGATAGATAGATAGGAGATAGATAGATAGATAGGAAATAGATAGATAGATAGATAGATAGATAGATAGATAGAGAGATAGATAGATAGGAGATAGATAGATAGATAGATAGATAGATAGATAGGAGATAGATAGATAGATAGATAGATGATAGATAATATACAGATAGATAGATAGATAGATAGATAGATAGATAGATAGATAGGAGATAGATAGATAGATAGATAGATAGATAGATAGATAGATAGGAGATAGATAGATAGATAGATAGATAGATAGATAGAAGATAGATAAATAGATAGATAGATAGATAGGAGGTAGATAGATAGATAGATAGATAGATAGATAAATAGATAGCTAGATAGATAGATAGATAGATAGGAGGTAGATAGATATGAGATAGATAGATAGATAGATAGATAGATAGATAGGAGATAGATAGATAGGAAATAGATAGATAGATAGATAGATAGATAGATAGAGAGATAGATAGATAGGAGATAGATAGATAGATAGATAGATAGATAGATAGATAGGAGATAGATAGATAGATAGATAGATAGATAGATGATAGATAATATACAGATAGATAGATAGATAGATAGATAGATAGATAGATAGGAGATAGATAGATAGATAGATAGATAGATAGATAGATAGATAGGAGATAGATAGATAGATAGATAGGAGATAGATAGATAGATAGATAGATAGATAAATAGATAGATAGATAGGAGGTAGATAGATAGATAGATAGATAGATAGATAGATAGATAGATAAATAGATAGATAGATAGATAGATAGATAGATAGGAGGTAGATAGATAGGAGATAGATAGATAGATAGATAATAGATAGATAGACAGATAGGAGATAGATGATAGATAGATAGATAGATAGATAGATAGATAGATAGATAGATAGGAGATAGATGATAGATAGATAGATAGATAGATAGATAGATAGATAGATAGATAGGAGATAGATAGATACATAGATAGATACATAGATAGATAGAGTCACAAGCAGCACAGTTTAAAGTATAACCTGGGTAAAAATCTTAAGAAGACGGCCACTTCCAATTTTCATACCATGAATAAAACACAGCACCCCATTAGTTCTATATAAGCAAAAGTATCTTTTATACTTGGAAATAAAGACATTTTTGCTTATCTGGTGCTGCCATTTTACATAGATAGATGGAAACAAGTCCAAAGCACCAGAGTTTGCTATAGGGAAATGACATCATGAGTCCCAAAGTGATGGAAGTTGATGAGAATGGTCACGATCTCTGTACAGTACTGTGGTGTAAGCATCAAAAAGTAAATGCCTCCTATTTTCTAATGGTTGATCCATCCCCTCAATACTTTCTTCGTCCATGTCATATAAATGGTGGATGAAACAAGGACCAGAATCTCCTGGGTGCTTAGTAGTGTCATAGACAAGCCAACGGGGACCCTTTTGACCTTGGCCTGATCTCTGTCCCCCTCTGTACTATGTCTTAAGATTGTAATGAAACATCTAAATCCTGCTCTAAAAGCCAAAGATAATCTGAATAGTGTGACCTATCTTCTTCTACATCATCCAGTACCCATGCAGAATGACCCTAAGATCTTCCACCAATGGCAAAAATTCTAGGCAGTGCTTACCCAAGTGTTTTAACTTGTAACAAAGCCTTGAAAGACTATCATATAATGTTGGGTTACAAAAAATGAACCACACGATCACAAACGTATCATTGGATTGACTCTTGAGCACTTATAATGCGATGTGAAATGTTGTTTTCGCCCCATTACATATCAGGTCATTCAATTTAGACAAGCGCAGGCAACATAGTAGCCCCACATTCTGCTCCCTGTCACACTGTCGCCCCAGGACTGATTTCACAAATTGCGCTGGCATCCTCCACTGATCTAATCCACGGCAGGAATAACACTTCATGAAGTACATACTTGTTCCACTTGGGATATATGGAGACGTTCTTGGCCCTGCTCCTCAGACCCTTCCCCTTTCCTAATCTAGAACAGTGTGCCAGATGATTCCTATTTAATCAGAATCACTTGTCAAAACACAACTGAAGAGCTTAGTGACAGAGTCGGATTATACGGAGAATAACTTGGCCACATCTGAGGCTACTGTAAAATTCCACAAAGTCCTAAGAGCAGATACAGTGGAAGACGATTAACGTAGAAATGCGAAACTTAACTCAACGTATTCCAATCTGAATGGTCGGTCCTCTAGATGAACATAGAACCAACGTCAATGGTAAACAAGAATGGAAAAATTCTATTTCCCGACATCTTTCATTTCATGATCTGTTTATGAAGAACGGACCGTGATAGGGATTGTTGAAATGCTATTATTGGGCCAAGATCAAGTTCAAGTCACTACTCCCAGGGCTAGTATACCTACAGATGTGACCACCGGATCCTTCCAAAATTCTAAAATTTACAAGGGATTCCACTTTCTAATAATACAAATCTGAAACATTATATTGTAGACTCTTAGGGCCCCTTCACACGGCGTATACGCTCACTGCTTTGGAGCGTGTAAACGTTCCGTAGCAGCGGCGTCTAAAAGCAGATCGCATTGATTTCTATGGGAGCCGGCATACGCGCGCTCGCCATAGAAATGAATGGGCTGCTTTTTCCATTCATTTCTATGGGGAGCGCGCGTCTGCCGGCTCTCATAGAAATCAATGGGAAGTGCTTTAGACGCCGCTGCTACGGAACGTTTACACGCTCCAAAGCAGTGAGCGTATACGCCATGTGAAGGGGCCCTTATAGTAAAAACAATTCCCAACACAGTAACATTTACTGGTGATTAGAGATGAGCGAACACTAAAATGTTCGAGGTTCGAAATTCGATTCGAACAGCCGCTCAATGTTCGTGTGTTCGAACGGGTTTCGAACCCCATTATAGTCTATGGGGAACAGATACTCGTTAAGGGGGAAACCCAAATCCGTGTCTGGAGGGTCACCAAGTCCACTATGACACCCCAGGAAATGATGCCAACACCTCTGGAATGACACTGGGACAGCAGGGGAAGCATGTCTGGGGGCATCTAACACACCAAAGACCCTCTATTACCCCAACATCACAGCCTAACAACTACACACTTTACACACTCAATACCACCTCTCTGACAGTAGGAAAACACCTTGAAACATGTGTATTTGGCACTTGCAGTGAGGAGAGCTTGTCACCAGCAGTGAATTTGGCCCTTGTAGTAAGTTGAGGTTGGCACCAACATTTGTTTTGAAAATCAGGGTGGATTGAGCCTCTAACCAGCAGAGTTTGGGCAAATTCATGGTGGAGGGAGCCTCTAAACACCCCAGTTTGGACCAATTCATGGTGGAGGGAGCCTCTAACCAGCCCAGTTTGGGCAAATTCATGGTGGAGGGAGCCTCTAAAAAACCCAGTTTGGACCAATTCATGGTGGAGGGAGCCTCTAACCAGCCCAGTTTGGGCAAATTCATGGTGGAGGGAGCCTCTAAAAAACCCAGTTTGGACCAATTCATGGTGGAGGGAGCCTCTAACCAGCCCAGTTTGGGCAAATTCATGGTGGAGGGAGCCTCTAAAAAACCCAGTTTGGACCAATTCATGGTGGAGGGAGCCTCTAACCAGCCCAGTTTGGGCAAATTCATGGTGGAGGGAGCCTCTAAACAGCCCAGTTTGGACCAATTCATGGTGGAGGGAGACTCTAACCAGCCCAGTTTGGGCAAATTCATGGTGGAGGGAGCCTCTAACCAGCCCAGTTTGGACCAATTAATGGTGGAGGGAGCCTCTAACCAGCCCAGTTTGGGCAAATTCATGGTGGAGGGAGCCTCTAAACAGCCCAGTTTGGACCAATTAATGGTGGAGGGAGCCTCTAACCAGCCCAGTTTGGGCAAATTCATGGTGGAGGGAGCCTCTAAACAGCCCAGTTTGGACCAATTCATGGTGGAGGGAGCCTCTAAAAAACCCAGTTTGGACCAATTCATGGTGGAGGAAGCCTCTAAACAGCCCAGTTTGGGCAAATTCATGGTGGAGGGAGCCTCTAACCAGCCCAGTTTGGACCAATTCATGGTGGAGGGAGCCTCTAACCAGCCCAGTTTGGGCAAATTCATGGTGGAGGGAGCCTCTAAACAGCCCAGTTTGGACCAATTCATGGTGGAGGGAGCCTCTAAAAAACCCAGTTTGGACCAATTCATGGTGGAGGGAGCCTCTAAACAGCCCAGTTTGGGCAAATTCATGGTGGAGGGAGCCTCTAACCAGCCCAGTTTGGACCAATTAATGGTGGAGGGAGCCTCTAAACAGCCAAGTTTTGGGAAATTCATGGTGGAGGGAGCCTCTAACCAGCCCAGTTTGGACCAATTCATGGTGGAGGGAGCCTCTAAACAGCCCAGTTTGGGCAAATTCATGGTGGAGGGAGCCTCTAAAAAACCCAGTTTGGACCAATTCATGGTGGAGGGAGCCTCTAACCAGCCCAGTTTGGGCAAATTCATGGTGGAGGGAGCCTCTAAACAGCCCAGTTTGGGCACATTCATGGTGGAGGGAGCCTCTAACCAGCCCAGTTTGGACCAATTAATGGTGGAGGGAGCCGCTAAACAGCCCAGTTTGGACCAATTCATGGTGGAGGGAGCCTCTAAAAACCCCAGTTTGGACCAATTCATGGTGGAGGGAGCCTCTAAAAAACCCAGTTTGGACCAATTCATGGTGGAGGGAGCCTCTAACCAGCCCAGTTTGGACCAATTAATGGTGGAGGGAGCCTCTAAACAGCCAAGTTTGGACCAATTAATGGTGGAGGGAGCCGCTAAACAGCCCAGTTTGGACCAATTCATGGTGGAGGGAGCCTCTAAAAACCCCAGTTTGGACCAATTCATGGTGGAGGGAGCCTCTAAACATCCCAGTTTGGGCAAATTCATGGTGGAGGGAGCCTCTAAACAGCCCAGTTTGGGCAAATTCATGGTGGAGGGAGCCTCTAAAAAACCCAGTTTGGACCAATTCATGGTGGAGGGAGCCTCTAACCAGCCCAGTTTGGACCAATTAATGGTGGAGGGAGCCTCTAAACAGCCAAGTTTGGACCAATTCATGGTGGAGGGAGCCTCTAAAAACCCCAGTTTGGACCAATTCATGGTGGAGGGAGCCTCCAACCAGCCCAGTTTGGGCAAATTCATGGTGGAGGGAGCCTCTAACCAGCCCAGTTTGGACCAATTAATGGTGGAGGGAGCCTCTAAACAGCCCAGTTTGGACCAATTCATGGTGGAGGGAGCCTCTAAAAAACCCAGTTTGGACCAATTCATGGTGGAGGGAGCCTCTAAACAGCCCAGTTTGGGCAAATTCATGGTGGAGGGAGCCTCTAACCAGCCCAGTTTGGACCAATTAATGGTGGAGGGAGCCTCTAAACAGCCAAGTTTTGGGAAATTCATGGTGGAGGGAGCCTCTAACCAGCCCAGTTTGGACCAATTCATGGTGGAGGGAGCCTCTAAACAGCCCAGTTTGGGCAAATTCATGGTGGAGGGAGCCTCTAAAAAACCCAGTTTGGACCAATTCATGGTGGAGGGAGCCTCTAACCAGCCCAGTTTGGGCAAATTCATGGTGGAGGGAGCCTCTAAACAGCCCAGTTTGGGCACATTCATGGTGGAGGGAGCCTCTAACCAGCCCAGTTTGGACCAATTAATGGTGGAGGGAGCCGCTAAACAGCCCAGTTTGGACCAATTCATGGTGGAGGGAGCCTCTAAAAACCCCAGTTTGGACCAATTCATGGTGGAGGGAGCCTCTAAAAAACCCAGTTTGGACCAATTCATGGTGGAGGGAGCCTCTAACCAGCCCAGTTTGGACCAATTAATGGTGGAGGGAGCCTCTAAACAGCCAAGTTTGGACCAATTAATGGTGGAGGGAGCCGCTAAACAGCCCAGTTTGGACCAATTCATGGTGGAGGGAGCCTCTAAAAACCCCAGTTTGGACCAATTCATGGTGGAGGGAGCCTCTAAACATCCCAGTTTGGGCAAATTCATGGTGGAGGGAGCCTCTAAACAGCCCAGTTTGGGCAAATTCATGGTGGAGGGAGCCTCTAAAAAACCCAGTTTGGACCAATTCATGGTGGAGGGAGCCTCTAACCAGCCCAGTTTGGACCAATTAATGGTGGAGGGAGCCTCTAAACAGCCAAGTTTGGACCAATTCATGGTGGAGGGAGCCTCTAAAAACCCCAGTTTGGACCAATTCATGGTGGAGGGAGCCTCCAACCAGCCCAGTTTGGGCAAATTCATGGTGGAGGGAGCCTCTAACCAGCCCAGTTTGGACCAATTAATGGTGGAGGGAGCCTCTAAACAGCCAAGTTTGGACCAATTCATGGTGGAGGGAGCCTCTAAAAACCCCAGTTTGGACCAATTCATGGTGGAGGGAGCCTCTAACCAGCCCAGTTTGGACCAATTAATGGTGGAGGGAGCCTCTAAACAGCCAAGTTTGGACCAATTAATGGTGGAGGGAGCCGCTAAACAGCCCAGTTTGGACCAATTCATGGTGGAGGGAGCCTCTAAAAACCCCAGTTTGGACCAATTCATGGTGGAGGGAGCCTCTAAACAGCCCAGTTTGGGCAAATTCATGGTGGAGGGAGCCTCTAAACAGCCCAGTTTGGGCAAATTCATGGTGGAGGGAGCCTCTAAAAAACCCAGTTTGGACCAATTCATGGTGGAGGGAGCCTCTAACAGCCCAGTTTGGACCAATTAATGGTGGAGGGAGCCTCTAAACAGCCAAGTTTGGACCAATTCATGGTGGAGGGAGCCTTTAAAAACCCCAGTTTGGACCAATTCATGGTGGAGGGAGCCTCTAACCAGCCCAGTTTGGGCAAATTCATGGTGGAGGGAGCCTCTAACCAGCCCAGTTTGGACCAATTAATGGTGGAGGGAGCCTTTAAACAGCCAAGTTTGGACCAATTCATGGTGGAGGGAGCCTCTAAAAACCCCAGTTTGGACCAATTCATGGTGGAGGGAGCCTCTAACCAGCCCAGTTTGGGCAAATTCATGGTGGAGGGAGCCTCTAAACAGCCCAGTTTGGGCACATTCATGGTGGAGGGAGCCTCTAACCAGCCCAGTTTGGACCAATTAATGGTGGAGGGAGCCGCTAAACAGCCCAGTTTGGACCAAGTCATGGTGGAGGGAGCCTCTAAAAACCCCAGTTTGGACCAATTCATGGTGGAGGGAGCCTCTAAAAAACCCAGTTTGGACCAATTCATGGTGGAGGGAGCCTCTAAACAGCCCAGTTTGGACCAATTAATGGTGGAGGGAGCCTCTAAACAGCCAAGTTTGGACCAATTCATGGTGGAGGGAGCCTCTAAAAACCCCAGTTTGGACCAATTCATGTTGGAGGGAGCCTCTAACCAGCCCAGTTTGGGCAAATTCATGGTGGAGGGAGCCTCTAAACAGCCCAGTTTGGGCACATTCATGGTGGAGGGAGCCTCTAACCAGCCCAGTTTGGACCAATTAATGGTGGAGGGAGCCGCTAAACAGCCCAGTTTGGACCAATTCATGGTGGAGGGAGCCTCTAAAAACCCCAGTTTGGACCAATTCATGGTGGAGGGAGCCTCTAAAAAACCCAGTTTGGACCAATTCATGGTGGAGGGAGCCTCTAACCAGCCCAGTTTGGACCAATTAATGGTGGAGGGAGCCTCTAAACAGCCAAGTTTGGACCAATTCATGGTGGAGGGAGCCTCTAAAAACCCCAGTTTGGACCAATTCATGGTGGAGGGAGCCTCTAACCAGCCCAGTTTGGACCAATTAATGGTGGAGGGAGCCTCTAAACAGCCAAGTTTGGACCAAATAATGGTGGAGGGAGCCGCTAAACAGCCCAGTTTGGACCAATTCATGGTGGAGGGAGCCTCTAAAAACCCCAGTTTGGACCAATTCATGGTGGAGGGAGCCTCTAAACAGCCCAGTTTGGGCAAATTCATGGTGGAGGGAGCCTCTAACCAGCAGAGTTGGTGGAAATCAGGGTGGAGGGAGCCTTTAACCAGCAGAGTTGGGGGAAATCAGGGTGGAGGGAGCCTAGTATTAGCAGAATTGTGCAACGCTTATGGTGGATGAGTATGAGGATGCGGAGGAATTGGAGAGGTTGAGTACAGACATGGAGTTTCATGTTGGGGTGCTTTACACAGGTGGGCACAAAAATGACGGCTCTACCCAGTGGTGGTTCATTTTTATCAAAGTGAGCCGGTCGGCACTCTCAGCTGACAGACGGGTGCGCTTGTCAGTGATGATGCCACCGGCTGCACTGAACACCCTCTCAGATAGGACGCTGGCGGCAGGACAGGACAGCACCTCCAAGGCATATAGGGCAAGTTCAAGCCACAGGTCCAACTTCGACACCCAATACGTGTAGGGCGCAGAGGGGTCGGAGAGGACAGGGCTGTGGTCGGAAAGGTATTCCCGCAACATGCGCCTATACTTCTCACGCCTGGTGACACTAGGACCCTCCGTGGCGGCACTTTGGCGAGGGGGTGCCATCAAGGTGTCCCAGACCTTAGACAGTGTGCCCCTCGTTTGTGTGGACCGGTGAGAACTTGGTTGCCTACTGGAGGAACTGCCCTCCCTGCCGCCAACGTCACATGCTGGAAACATCTCCATCATATTCTGCACCAATTGCCTGTGGCAAGCATTGATGCGATTGGCCCTCCCCTCTACCGGAATAAAAGACGAGATGTTGTTTTTATACCGGGGGTCAAGGATAGCAAAGATCCAGTACTGGTTGTCCTCCATGATTTTGACAATACGCTTGTCGGTTGTAAAGCACCCCAACATGAACTCAGCCATGTCTGCCACAGTGTTAGTTGGCATGACTCCTCTGGCCCCACCGGAAAGTTCAATCTCCATTTCCTCCTCATCCTCCATGTCTACCCATCCGCGCTGCAACAATGGGACGATTCGAAGTTGCCCGGAAGCCTCCTGTATCACCATCACATCATCGGACAACTCTTCTTCCTCCTCCTCCTCCTCCTCCTCCTCCTCCATTAAACGCAGTGAAGCGGACAGATGTGTGGACCTACTCTCCAGCTGTGACGGATCGGATGCTATCCCTAACTCCTCTGTGTGATCTGAGTTATCCCTGATGTCAATCAGGGATTCTCTCAGAACACACAAGAGCGGGATTGTAAGGCTCACCATCGCATCCTCAGAGCTCACCCTCCTTGTGGACTCCTCAAAGACCCGTAGGATGTCACAAAGGTCTCTCATCCATGGCCACTCATGGATGTGAAACTGAGGCAGCTGACTTTGTGGCACCCTAGGGTTTTGTAGCTGGTATTCCATCAAAGGTCTCTGCTGCTCAACCACTCTATTCAACATCTGAAACGTTGAGTTCCAGCGTGTGGGGACGTCGCACAAAAGCCGGTGTTGTGGCACATGCAGGCGTTGCTGGAGAGATTTTAAGCTAGCAGCGGCTACTGTCGACTTGCGAAAGTGGGCGCACATGCGCCGCACTTTCACCAGTAGCTCTGGAACATTGGGGTAGCTCTTTAGGAAACATTGCACCACTAGGTTGAAGACGTGGGCCAGGCATGGAACATGTTGGAGTCCGGCAAGCTCCAGAGCTGCTACCAGGTTCCGGCCGTTATCACAAACGACCATGCCTGGGCCCAGGTGCAGCGGCTCAAACCATATTGCCGTCTCATCGAGGAGGGCATCCCTCACCTCGGAGGCAGTGTGCTGTCTGTCCCCCAAGCTGATCAGCTTCAGCACAGCCTGCTGACGTCTACCAACGCCAGTGCTGCAACGTTTCCAACTCGTAGCTGGGGTCAATCTAACAGCGGAGGAGGAGGCGGTGGCGGAGGAGGAGGCGGTGGCGGAGGAGGAGGCGGTAGAGGAGGAGGAGGAGGGGGGTGTTCTTCTCATGTCCCTGCCAGGAATGTTAGGCGGGGAGACGAGGTACACCGGGCCAGTTTGGGAAGCAGTCCCAGCCTCAACTACATTCACCCAGTGTGCCGTCAGTGAAATGTAGCGTCCCTGTCCGCATGCACTTGTCCACGCGTCGGTGGTCAAGTGGACCTTTGTGCAAAGCGCGGAACTAAGGGCCCGCCTGATGTTGAGTGACACGTGCTGGTGCAAGGCGGGGACGGCACACCGGGAGAAGTAGTGACGGCTAGGGACGGCATAGCGAGGTGCCGCAGTTGCCATCAGGTCCAGGAAGGCGGGAGTTTCAACAAGCCGGAACGCCAACATCTCCTGGGCCAGCAGTTTAGCGATGTTGGCGTTCAAGGCTTGCGCATGTGGGTGGTTAGCAGTGTATTTCTGCCGCCGCTCCAATGTCTGAGGGATGGTGGGTTGTTGTAAAGAAACGCCTGATGGTGCCTTTGATGGTGCAGGAGAAGGAGATAAGACAGGACCAGGGGAGGATGAGGTAGAAGTCAACAAAGTGGCGGAGGCAGATGAAGTGGTGTCCTGGCTCGTCCTCTGGAGTGCATCGCCAGCACAGTCAGCAGTGGCAGTGGCAGAGGCAGTGGCAGAGGCAGTGGCAGTGGCGTGAACGGCAGGCGGCCTTTGTCCTGCCGTTGCTGCCTGCCACTGATTCCAGTGCTTGGATTCCAAATGACGGCGCATTGAAGTGGTGGACAGGTTGCTCTTCTCAGAGCCCCTAATCAATTTCGAGAGGCAAATTGTGCAGACAACACTATATCTGTCCTCGGCGCATTCCTTGAAAAAACTCCACACCTTCGAGAAACGTGCCCTCGAGGTGGGAGTTTTTCGGGGCTGGGTACGAACTGGAACATCTTGGGAGATTCCGGGTGTGGCCTGGCTTCGCCTAAGCTGCTGACCTCTGCCTCTGCCTCTAGCTACCCTTTTTGGTGCTGCACCTGCCTCAACATCCACACTACTTTCCCCGCTTGACATCCCCCCTGTCCAGGTCGGGTCAGTGTCCTCATCATCCACCACTTCCTCTTCCAACTCCTGTCTCATCTCCTCCTCCCGCACAATGCGCCGGTCAACTGGATGCCCTGACGGCAACTGCGTCACATCATCGTCGATGAGGGTGGGTTGCTGGTCATCCACCACCAAATCGAACGGAGATGGAGGAGACTCTAGTGTTTGAGCATCTGGACACAGATGCTCCTCTGTTAGGTTCGTGGAATCGTGACGTGGAGAGGCAGGTTGAGGGACAATGAAAGGAGCGGAGAACAGCTCTGGGGAGCAGGGACAGTTTGGGTTATTGTTCTGTAAAGCTTCGGAATTTTGGGAGGAAGGAAGACAAGACTGTTGGGTAATAGGAGGAGAGGAGGCAGAGTCTGACTGGCTGCTGGACAATGTGCTGTAAGCGTTCTCTGACAGCCATAGCAAGACCTGTTCCTGGTTCTCGGGCCTACTAAGGTTTGTACCCTGCAGTTTAGTTAATGTGGCAAGCAACCCTGGCACTGTGGAGTGGCGCAATGCTTGCTGCCCCACAGGAGTAGGCACGGGACGCCCTGTGGCTTCACTGCTACCTTGCTCCCCAGAACCATTCCCCCGACCTCGCCCACGGCCTCGTCCACGTCCCTTTCCGGGAGCCTTGCGCATTTTGAATTCCTAGTTAGAAATTGGCACTGTATACCAGTAGTAAAAATTGTGGGTGCACGTAACCCCAATATATTCTTTGAATTCCCAGTCAGACACTGGCACTATATGGCAGTAGCAAGAAATGAGGGTATTTGTATTCCCAATATATTCTTTGAATTCCCAGTCAGACAATGGCACTGTATACCAGTAGTAAAAATTGTGGGTGCACGTAACCCCAATATATTCTTTGAATTCCCAGTCAGACACTGGCACTATATGGCAGTAGCAAGAAATGAGGGTATTTGTATTCCCAATATATTCTTTGAATTCCCAGTCAGACAATGGCACTGTATACCAGTAGTAAAAATTGTGGGTGCACGTAACCCCAATATATTCTTTGAATTACCAGTCAGAAACTGGCACTATATGGCAGTAGCAAGAAATGAGGGTATTTGTATTCCCAATATATTCTTTGAATTCCCAGTCAGACAATGGCACTGTATACCAGTAGTAAAAATTGTGGGTGCACGTAACCCCAATATATTCTTTGAATTCCCAGTCAGACACTGGCACTATATGGCAGTAGCAAGAAATGAGGGTATTTGTATTCCCAATATATTCTTTGAATTCCCAGTCAGACAATGGCACTGTATACCAGTAGTAAAAATTGTGGGTGCACGTAACCACAATATATTCTTTGAATTACCAGTCAGAAACTGGCACTATATGGCAGTAGCAAGAAATGAGGGTATTTGTATTCCCAATATATTCTTTGAATTCCCAGTCAGACAATGGCACTGTATACCAGTAGTAAAAATTGTGGGTGCACGTAACCCCAATATATTCTTTGAATTCCCAGTCAGACACTGGCACTATATGGCAGTAGCAAGAAATGAGGGTATTTGTATTCCCAATATATTCTTTGAATTCCCAGTCAGACAATGGCACTGTATACCAGTAGTAAAAATTGTGGGTGCACGTAACCCCAATATATTCTTTGAATTCCCAGTCAGACACTGGCACTATATGGCAGTAGCAAGAAATGAGGGTATTTGTATTCCCAATATATTCTTTGAATTCCCAGTCAGACAATGGCACTGTATACCAGTAGTAAAAATTGTGGGTGCACGTAACCACAATATATTCTTTGAATTCCCAGTCAGACACTGGCACTATATGGCAGTAGCAAGAAATGAGGGTATTTGTATTCCCAATATATTCTTTGAATTCCCAGTCAGACAATGGCACTGTATACCAGTAGTAAAAATTGTGGGTGCACGTAACCACAATATATTCTTTGAATTACCAGTCAGAAACTGGCACTATATGGCAGTAGCAAGAAATGAGGGTATTTGTATTCCCAATATATTCTTTGAATTCCCAGTCAGACAATGGCACTGTATACCAGTAGTAAAAATTGTGGGTGCACGTAACCACAATATATTCTTTGAATTACCAGTCAGAAACTGGCACTATATGGCAGTAGCAAGAAATGAGGGTATTTGTATTCCCAATATATTCTTTGAATTCCCAGTCAGACAATGGCACTGTATACCAGTAGTAAAAATTGTGGGTGCACGTAACCCCAATATATTCTTTGAATTCCCAGTCAGACACTGGCACTATATGGCAGTAGCAAGAAATGAGGGTATTTGTATTCCCAATATATTCTTTGAATTCCCAGTCAGACAATGGCACTGTATACCAGTAGTAAAAATTGTGGGTGCACGTAACCCCAATATATTCTTTGAATTCCCAGTCAGACACTGGCACTATATGGCAGTAGCAAGAAATGAGGGTATTTGTATTCCCAATATATTCTTTGAATTCCCAGTCAGACAATGGCACTGTATACCAGTAGTAAAAATTGTGGGTGCACGTAACCACAATATATTCTTTGAATTACCAGTCAGAAACTGGCACTATATGGCAGTAGCAAGAAATGAGGGTATTTGTATTCCCAATATATTCTTTGAATTCCCAGTCAGACAATGGCACTGTATACCAGTAGTAAAAATTGTGGGTGCACGTAACCCCAATATATTCTTTGAATTCCCAGTCAGACACTGGCACTATATGGCAGTAGCAAGAAATGAGGGTATTTGTATTCCCAATATATTCTTTGAATTCCCAGTCAGACAATGGCACTGTATACCAGTAGTAAAAATTGTGGGTGCACGTAACCACAATATATTCTTTGAATTACCAGTCAGAAACTGGCACTATATGGCAGTAGCAAGAAATGAGGGTATTTGTATTCCCAATATATTCTTTGAATTCCCAGTCAGACAATGGCACTGTATACCAGTAGTAAAAATTGTGGGTGCACGTAACCCCAATATATTCTTTGAATTCCCAGTCAGACACTGGCACTATATGGCAGTAGCAAGAAATGAGGGTATTTGTATTCCCAATATATTCTTTGAATTCCCAGTCAGACAATGGCACTGTATACCAGTAGTAAAAATTGTGGGGGCACACCGTTGGAATGGGTATCGGGGTATATATCGGGTATACGGGAATACACTGACAGTGTATTCCATTCAGGATCCTGGGAAAGCTGGGTTGCGGCGATTGAGCCCGTCAGTGCCACGTTACACTGACAAGCTTCTCCCTGGAATTTAGCTCTTATAAGAGCTGTTGGTTGTCTTCTCCTTCCTATCCTAGCCTGTCCCTGCCTACCCAGAATCTAAGCCCTAGCTAGCTGGACGGAAACCTCCATCCTCGGTGAATTGCAAGCTCAGAATGACGCGAACCTGGGCGGCGCTGTTCTTTTAAATTAGAGGTCACATGTTTTCGGCAGCCAATGGGTTTTGCCTACTTTTCTCAACGTCACCGGTGTCGTAGTTCCTGTCCCACCTACCCTGCGCTGTTATTGGAGCAAAAAAGGCGCCAGGGAAGGTGGGAGGGGAATCGAGTAATGGCGCACTTTACCACGCGGTGTTCGATTCGATTCGAACATGCCGAACAGCCTAATATCCGATCGAACATGAGTTCGATAGAACACTGTTCGCTCATCTCTACTGGTGATCTCATGGTACTCAACTTGGGATATCTTGAGTTAAGAGGAATGACAGATCATATTCAAGGCAAATGCCTAGGTTCTTCCATTGGGAAAAATCTATAGAAGGGACTGTCCAGACCAATATGTCAAAGTGTCCATATAGGGTACAGAAAAATATGTGGCAATATGACCAAGAAATCCAAGTTATTTTCATCACTATAAAAGTTGACTCTTTGGTTAACCGATTTTACACTTCTTGTAGCACGCCGAAATTTCAACATTTGGCCATTTGGGTGTTCATAATGGTAGGGGGTCACCTCTAGGGTTGAGCCGATCTTGACTTTTCAGGATCGATTTTAAAATCCGATTTCTGATCATTTTTCATTCGAACCCGATCTCGATCCCAATTCCGATCCCAATGCAAGTCAATGGGATTTTTTAATTAATCGGAGATTGGATTTTAAAAGCAATCCTATTCACTATACAGCATGGAATCTAACAATTGTTAGAATCCACGCTGTGTAGTGAATCACTAAAGTAGCCGGAGGATTTTTTTTTAATCCTCTGGCTACTTAGTCCCCCCTGATGTCCACTTACCTCCAGAGATGGCTGGTCCGGTGCCCGATGCCTTCTTCTTTGCTTCGCTGCCGCTCCACACTGCTCCCTGCCCCCTCCCTGCCAGGTTAGGAGAGTGTGGGCGGGTTAGGAGAGTGTGGGCGGGTTAGGAGAGTGTGGGTGGGTACTGGGATGGGAGATGTCACGTCTCCCTGCCCTGTACCCGCCCACACTCTCCTAAGCCACAAGCCCCGCCTACCTAGCACTTTAAACACTAACCTGGGAGGTGGGGCAGCGAGGCAAGAAGAAGGAGGGCACCGGAGCAGCCATCTCTAGAGGTAAGTAGCTGCTACAGATGTTAGTTTAGCCTCCCATTCCAATGAATGGAGGCAGCCGGCGCGCAGGGGGTTAAGGCTGTGTGCCGGCTGCTTCCATTCATTCCTATGGAACTGCAGCGGAGCCTTCACACCGAGTATACAGCGTATACTCGGTGTGAAGGCTAAGCAAAGCATTGTGGGAAAAGATCACCGATCTCGATCCCACATAAAAAGATCGTGTTCGGAATTCCGATGGCGATCGTGAAATTTTCTCGATCGCCGATCGGAATCCGATCTTTTCTGAACACGATCGCTCAACCCTAGTTACCTCACATTCAAATAAAAAGCCAGTCCCTGAAATTTCAAGTGCCCATGATATCCCATACTTCTTGGGATCCAAGCTAACAGATGGTCATTTATATAATACTGCCAGAAGGTGTTTTCTCATAAGGATATCTCAACAGCTTAGTACGCGAGTTGGTGGAGATGCTGGTGATGTCATGAACTGAGAAATTTGCATATCCTAAAGATGGTCTATCATCAGATCCCGGCATATCAACCAAGCCCCACAGTTAGATATTCGAGGATCACTGGAATCAAATGTTTTTTTTTCCCCTTGTGAATCAGTGGCTACATTTCCGTCATGCAGTTGAGCTCTTTGGAGTAATGAGGCATGTTCTAAATAGATCTCGGCAATGGGGGCAACAACTTTTATTCAAGTTACCCTAACCTATCTATATGCTGGATTTTGGTGGCTGACTCCCTTTAACCCGTTCCTGTCACAGGCAATTTTTGATTTTTAATTTTGACTCCCCTCCTTCCAAACCCCATAACTTTTTTTATTTTTCCACTAACAGAGCCATATGTATGTGTTCTAGTGAAAAGGGGTGTAAATAGAATTTTTAATTTCCTATGTTTTTTATTTCTTTATTTTTGCTGTATTTATTACCCTCCCCCAGGGGTCTTTTACCCCAGGGGGTCTGATCACAGATACAATACATTACAATGCTAATACATTGCAATGCTTTGCTAGTTACTGGCATTTGTATTACAGGCTGCATGGAACAATCGCAAAAATGGTGTGAGGCATAAAACGAATCTCTAGTCGTATTGAAAGTTGAAAAAATTTCAACATTGTGAGACATTTCCTTAAAGGGGTTGTCCCATCACAAGGATCCTATCTATACTGCTAGTTTATGTGGATTTAAGACTTTTCCTAAAGGCATTGCTTTATCAAAACTGCTTTGTTTGGCCGCTATCTTAATTTATTCACTTCATTCACTTGGGATTATCTGCTCATTTGTCATGTGATGTAGCTGCCTGCTCTTAGGGGGAGGGGAGGAGCTGAGCTGTTTGTGTCTGATAAGTAGCAGAGCTTCTCAGATAGGGGAGGTGAGAGCTCTGGGATTTCTGAGCTCTTATCAGTCGGTTTAATTGAATTTGGCTGATAAGGCCTGAGATAAGGAGTCCGTTACCTCTGTATGTAATGCAAACTGACTCAAATCCAGCTCTGCTACATCAGCTTCACACTGTGGTAATTCATTTACAATCAATCCCGTGCAAGTGAAACCCCGCCCACCAATGTGCCAAGAAAAGCAGGAAGTGAAGAGAGCACAACAGCCTGCAGGTTAGTGAACAAGCATCATGGGAATACCCCTTTAATGAATGGGTTTTAAAACTGACTGCCGGGAACCGTCCCCAATCCAGTTTCCCCGGGAAATAGGACAGAGACCCAGCGGGCGGACACAAGCCCAACAACCCAACAGTGGTTTTGTTAAAAACTAACATATGACACACCAGTCTTGATAAATGAGTCATTGTGTATTTGATATAGGTTTTGGATATGTCATTCTATAGGTGATCCCATATATGTTAACTCTGTCCTATCACCCCATGATTATTATTCAGCACTGTCCTATGAATCGCTTCTGTATTTTCTGTAAAAACACAAAGAACGGGTGATAACACAAGCACACGTATAGCGTCTCGCTTACTGAGTCATACTGTGCAAAGATAATTGGAAACATATTGCCCTTCTATATACATTGTGCAGCCCTTTGTCTGTGAGAATGAATTGCACATTTCTCTTTGTTGTGCAGACCCGTATTTATAATATCGAATGACAATTATATTGATTCCCAAGAATGTAGACAGGAAATAACTGAGCGGAACATTTTCCAGTAAGGAAAGAATATCTGATCAATTAGGGCGGATATAAGGGTTCACTTATACCTCCAGGAATGCATGGAACCCGTAAGCCTAATGACTTTCTATAAGCATGTCTAAATATGCTAATAGCTAACTAGTTGTTTTGTCTGTACAAGTAATGGATTCTGGGCATATTATTAACAGGCTACGCTATGCAAAGCTCCTTATCGGGCAGTAAATTAAGCCGAATAACACTTAAAGACGTCCTTTCAACACGTCCACCAGCTCTTTCCATCCATTAATAGGCACTTTCTGCCGTTTCAGGCTCAGTTGGAATTTCTTCTCTGGTCTCCACCATTCCCATGCAGGTAGTTTTGGTGCCTGATAGAGATGAGCGAGTAGTATTCGATTGAGTAGGTATTCGATCGAATACTACGGTATTCGAAATTCTCGTACTCCCATCAGGTACCACTCGCTATTCGAATGGAAAAGTTCGATGCAGGACCAGAATTGTTTGGCCGAATGCTATACAGTCGGCCAATCAACGCTGGTTCTTCTCCTACCTTTAGAAGTCACTCCGTGCAGCATCCCCGCGGCGTCTTCCGGCTCTGAATTCACTCTGCCAGGCATCAGGCCTGGGCAGAGCCAACTGCGCATGTCCGCTTGTAGTGCAGGCATGCGCAGTCGGCTCTGCCCAGGCCCGATGCCGCGACGCCGCGGGGAAGCTGCAAGGAGAAAACTGCTCAGAGGATCCAGCCCGACCCTCACTCGTGGACTTGGTAAGTATAATTTCATTGAACGTTGCCTACCCCTGAAACGAGCATTTTCCTCTATAGACTATAATAGGGTTCAATATTCGATTCGAGTAGTCGAATATTGAGAGGCTACTCGAAACGAATATCGAACCTCGAACATTTTACTGTTCGCTCATCTCTAGTCTTCAGGCAGAGTTGCGAGGCGACTCCACCTGAAGAATGAGCATGTCCATTCTTTTTTCCGGGAGCCGGAACAAACGGCTCCCAGAAAAAAGAACTGGCCGGCTTCTATTGATTTCAATGGGAGCCATCTTTTTGGTCAGGATTTTGAGGCAGATATGGCCTCAAAATCCTGACCAAAATACGCCATGTGAACTCAGCCTAAGAGTATGTTCACACAACAGAATTTGGAGAGGAATTTGAGGTTGTCTTCTGCCACAGATTTCTCTCCAAATTCTGGCCCTGTCCAACCTGTAGAGTCTCATAGACAATGGGGCTCTTCAGTGTGAGCCTTGTGCTGCGGATTCTGTGGCTGGCTAAGCCATAGACTCCATTGGATTGAACAGAACGCTTCTCTATCAATGTGAAAAAAATGAGTGTCTATCGCTGAAACTCATTCAAAACAATGGGGGGCAGAATCTGAATTTGGAGTTTATTTTGAGGTGGAATCTTCGTCAAAATCAGCTACAAATTCTTCCATGTGAACAGCTCCTAAAGGTGCCCAAACAAATGGCTGACTGAAGACAACTCCTATTTTATTGTATATGTATGGAGGTTCGCCAACCCTCCCCTGATAGATGTGAGGAAGAAGGATCAAGCATTAGATATGAGCGAGTAGTACTCGATCAAGTAGGTATTCGATCGAATACTACGGTATTCGAAATACTTGACATTGGTGCATCCTATTAGGATTGCGTTATATTACAGAGCCACTGGTACTGCGGTGCCGCTATATGGCACCTTAACCACCCCGGGAACCAATGCCCCTAGAAGAGATACGATAAGTGTAACTCTCCTCCAGAAAGGATAATAATGGCGCGTACAGATGGATATCCTGTGAGTCAATGTTGAAACCCATAAAAGAGCCTTGAAACGTGACCTCTAGAGATGAGCGAGTAGTATTCGATCGAGTAGGTATTCGATCGAATACTACGGTATTCGAAATACTCTTACTCGATCGAGTACCACTCGCTATTCGAATGGAAAAGTTCGATGCAGAACCAGCATTGATTGGCCGAATGCTATACAGTCGGCCAATCAACGCTGGTTCTTCTCCTACCTTTAGAAGTCTTCTCCTTGCAGCGTCCCCGCGGCGTCTTCCGGCTCTTCATTCACTCTGCCAGGCATCGGGCCTGGGCAGAGCCGACTGCGCATGTCTGCTTGTAGTGCGGGCATGCGCAGTCGGCTCGGCCCAGGCCCGATGCCTGGCAGAGTGAATGAAGAGCCGGAAGACGCCGCGGGGACGCTGCAAGGAGAAGACTTCTCGGAGGATCCAGCCCGACCCTCACTCGTGGACTTGGGAAGTATAATTTGATCGAACGTTGCCTACCCCTGAAACAAGCATTTTCCCCCCATAGACTATAATAGGGTTCAATATTCGATTCGTGTAGTCGAATATTGAGGGGCTACTTGAAACGGATATCGAACCTCAAACATTTTACTGTTCGCTCATCTCTATCAAGAATGTGAAATTTCAACATTCAACGATGTGTCAAAAAACCCAGATATGTGAATAAACCCATTTACTCTCATTGTTATTAAAATATTATCATTGTCATTTATACATGTCCTTAAATTTCCATATAATACTAAACATCATACTATACTAGATAGGACAATGATATAATCCTACAGAGGATAACTAGGGTCAGAAAATGGCAAACAAGGACAAATGATGCCTCACTATGTAGCTGAAACAGGAGTCCAAAATTTGGACTCCAATATCTCAAAATGATCTCATATGGATTCTGTTTTGTCTACCTTTCTAAACAATGGAGAAAACCAATGGGTTAGGCTTGATATATATTTATAACTGAGTTCACTATGTAAATATCCGAGGCTACGCTCAGTACAAGGTTTAGTGAAACGAGAAATATGAGTCATTTTTTTCATCATTGTGGTTTACAGAAGTGGATTTACCATGTTGAGTGATTGACCGGCAATGCTACAAAGAATCCTGGAAATACTTCTTGGACACAAACATGTTAGAAACTATATACAGAAATTCATACATATGTATTATATTCACACTTCCATAAGGTATTCCTAGCAACATTCCTCAAACAAAAACTGGGCATTGCACATCCTTGCCAGTGCCAGCAATATAGTCAGAAACGATCCTGAAATCTCGGGTTAGAATGTATCTAAACATGATGTCCTTAGGAGCCCTCAGAAGATTGACATCGGGTTTTTTGTGAAATTCTGGGAATGATGTAGAGATTATTCTAGGTGTCTGATGTGATTTATCACACGTCTTTCTTCTGTAGTGCCATGCTTTGCTAGACGAGAGCTAGACGCCAATGGGAATGCAGTCAATGACCAATGGCAAGATTTCAACGTGGCACAGTCGGCTGACCACTTCTGCCATTAATTTCTTTTGGCTCAACTGGGTAGAATGAATGAAAATGAACTTGCAAAACCATATACAGTCATGAACAAGAGTGGCATTACTTGCTGGTTTGGGAGAGGTGCTGGTGGTAGGGGTTACAGAGGGGGCCAGGGGGGTTGGGTTTCACACTAGAGGGCAGAAGGCAAGTAGGGGGGAGGGGGCCACATTGCACATGTGGAAAGGGGGGGGCAACCGAGCTCATGGGTGGGTGGTGCTGGGGGGAAGGAGTAGATGTAGGAGGTGACTGGAACTCTAAAGGGGGAAATCGGACCGGGGACGTGGGTAGGGGGTAAGGGGAGAGCCAGGGGCGTGGGTGGAGGGAAAGGGGAGGGCCGGAGGTGCAGCAGCGGGGCCATGGGGTCCCGGCCCACGACGCTGTGGGAGGTGACCGTGCTGGCCGCAAGAAAAGGGCCGTGGGGGGCCACGGGCCGGCCTGCAGGTGGATCGCGCAAGGGTGAGGGGACAGCGGACGAAGTCGCGGGTTATAGCTAGTAATACTATAACCTGGGAGTGGGATCTCTGATGAGATGACCCCTTTAAAGTAATCCCCATTTCATACAACATTGGCTGAAATAAGAATATGTGGCTCAAAGTCCCAGACAAAGGAGAAAGGCCTATGACGGGAGTTACAAAAACAGCAAAGAACAGCGGTTTCCACAATCCTAACCACCTCAGGAGGACATGGGCATGGCTAACCTTACATGGCTGATCTTACGACTGAGATGAGATAAGTTCAAACAAAAAACCCCTCTGATTTATAAAACCCATATTCATAAACCCTATAGGTAATTCTGAGCCATTAAAAAGGGTTCTCTCTTCAGCAGGACACAGAAAGCAGCTCATCTGAATGGATGTTGTGTAATGCTTATATTCCCCTCTGGGGATGCTGTAGTTCTGCCCACAAATTATAGCAAACCGTTTAGGGTTCAAGCAGAGGCACACTTTGTGTTCTGCATCTCCCAATGGGCCAGAATGGGGACCCAGTCCTGGTTGATCCCATCTTCTTAGCTAAAGGTTAGCAAAAACTAACCCTAAAAGCATCTGGATTGTTTGCAAGGAAGAGTAGTAGTAGACGTCAGAACCTGGTGCAATAACAGGGGGGCTGTCTCCAACTCCAACTCTCCTATTCTTCTGTGTATGCCATTGGCTATAGGCCTATTTCTGAATTCTGCTAGGAAATACATGGGTACTTTGATGAACCCATGGGGAAAACCAATGGTCCAGATTACTCCTGGCATGGAAAGAACGTACAAAAAGTCATAAATGGGTCAGATAAGTAATAGTCTTAGGTTGTTCTTATACACTGTGTACAATCCAAGTGGGGGATGTCTCAGACTACCAAAGCCGAAGGGTGATTGTAGCTACAATGTGTACACTATATAATATGTGATATGCTTTCCAATGTAGCTTATAGTTTCAGGGACCCCTTAAAACTTGGAATGCTCTTGTTCTACGAGTCTCCTTATATAGATACAGCACATAGCGACTGAGGCACACGTGAGAGATAGCATTAGGGCGATGATGAAAGATGGAAGTACATGGCAGATTGGTCGCCATAAGTGGGAGGATATAACATATCTGTTTAGCTCTTTGAAGAACTAATATTCTAAATTGTAGCAGAGATAACGTAACCAACACAATGAAAGTACAGTAATAGGAATTCACCAAGTGCAAAGATATCAGTGGTGGGATCGTCTAATGGAAGCATTGAGTAAGGACAGAAGGCAAAGTCTCATTGAAGATGAACTTGGGAAAAATGTTTTATATCCAAGGACTGAACATATAATTCAGAGCGGCTAAGAGACAAGTGAAAGTTATGTGTCTGATGGAGGGAGGAGGACATCTCGAAAGACGTAGCACTGGCTGTTTTATGTGTTTTAATACTTTTAACACTCCAACATATAGTTTTCCCTGCAACAACCTTGACTGATGCTGGAGGGTTTTCTGACTCATCTCCTGCAATAAGTGAAAGTATGGGATTTGGGGTTGTGCCAAAAATACATATAGTATATCACAAAGGAACACGTTTATGGGAATCTAATGATTAGGAACTTCATTGACCCCCAACACAAGTCAATCCCAGTCCCAAATCTCAATGAAAATACGGTATATACAATGTGAGTTACAAAAAATTTGCTAGAAGGCCTCAATCACTTCCATTAACCCTAGAATGCATGACCATAAAAATCTACACTCTTACATACCTGGGGCCTTTTAGGCCCGTGTGCAAATAACATGGAATAACTGAAATAAAAATACTTTTCAAAGTTTATTTGAAAATTGCAAAGTAAGGATGCATTCCCACTAGTGCTGGTGTCTCCCAGGAGGGGATCTGTAATGGATCTGACCTCCTGGTGAAGCCAGCTAAGGCTGGTAGAATCCGGGCATTCCGGCAACCTTAACTGGAGTTACCACGAGATCAGATCCATTACAGATCACCTCCAGGCAGACACCAGCGCTAGTGGGAATGCATCCTAAGATGTGAATAATTCAAAACATTATGTGCAAAAAACAACAAAAAAGTAACTGAACGGTCTTAAAACGCCCAATATACGCATTCGATATAACTCTTTATAATCACGTTTTTTTGTCAAAGATTTTTTTTATATAAAAGTTGCAGTAAACATGCTGCAGGAATATCTCTTTTCAAAGTTTCCTTTTCGTATTTACTAATGACCGCAACAACTTTCACACATTATCTGTTCGGAAGAATGATCCTTGCAGACATTTTGTCCACAAGTAGTACAAACACGCTCCGATTTCCTGTCCTTCTTTGCTGGACAAATGTAACATCGCTTTCTTTTTTTATCTCTTGGTTCTGGATGTTCCTGAAAACGTATACCACATCTGATCATAGCTTCTGTTGTTTGTCTTGGCAAGCATTTTGTGCTGCTTCTCTCCATCATGGTAGGCATTAAAAGTTCATAGCAAAGTTCCGTCAAGTATAGACGTCTCTTGTCCTTTCTGTTGGCATGGAATTCTGGATGAGTCTCACTATAAACAATATAGGTATTGAGGGCTGACACATCTAGCATATTATAAAAAAGAACTATAGGCCAACGTTTTGTCTGCCTTTTGCACGTATACTCTCCAATCATTTCGTACATCTTGTCAACTCCTCCTTTGGTTTTATTATAATGCAAGATTATTTCGGGTTTCAGTTTCCTGTTATTTGTGTCTATACTTCCATCATGGTGCATTGTACTCAGTAATATGACCGATTTTTCTTTCTTCGCTTTATAAGACACCATTGTCGCTTGATTGCAGAAGCCAAATACACTATCATAAAGTTGTCGATTGTGCTTCATGATTGGAGGAATTTCTTTGCGGTTTTGCTTCATTGTGATGTCATATGTCAACGCATGACATATGATGATGTCATATGTCAACGCATGACGTTGTGAGGGAGCCTCCTTAGATCACATGACCATGTAGTCAGGCAGAATCCACACTCTGCACAGCAACAGCAGAATCCTAAGACAAAAAGACTTAGGATCACATGTAAACCTAGTACGGGCCTAAAAGGCCCCAGGTATGTAAATATGGGGTATTCACAAAAAAGAGTTGTTATTCCGAAATGCCTGTAACATAAAAATATATGAACAACTGGAAATGACTAGCAACTATATACCTGAGGAATACCTAGAGTTTCAGAATTCTAACTAAAGTAATCTTGCAGTAAATAGAAAACAATTAACAGAGCGGGCCTGCGAGGCCCCAGGTATGCATTCTAGGGTTAATGTGATGAAATGTGACTTCATGGAGGATTAAGAATAGGTCTGGTTTATTTCCAGATTTGAGGGAAGGTCTCTGGTTAGTGTTACTGACCTCTTCTGTATTCCGGAAAGTAGCTGTGGCACCTTTTCCCATTGCTGCTTTGGCTCCTGTTCTGACCCTGCTGGTTCTGGTTGTGTTCTGATGCTTGGTCGCACATGTTGCTAAAGCAAATGGTGTCCCGAGGTTGCGTGAAGTCTAGGTATTAGTTAAAGGGATTATCCCTGCATACCTTGCCTGTTTATTGTGGTTCATTTCTATCTGGTTCTTGTTACTTTTCCTGATTTGGGTTCTGACCGACCCTTATCCTAACTTTGACCTTTTTTACGAGTATTGAGAGTATTGAATCTTTCATGTGGTTCCATTGTTCATGTAGCACCAGCTATATTTTGGCTGTGACTCTTGGCTTCTTTCCTGGTTACACCCCCCTCTTCCTCTGGCTGGACCACTCTCCTGATTTTGACCTTTGGCTCTATTCCTAACTATGCTACTCCTACAAATCTGTGACTGTTTGGGGCCAGTGAAGTGGGGGATCTTCATAAAGAAAAGTCCATATAGGTTAAGTATAAAGACTAAGGGATCTCTTAGGAGTCATTCACAAAGAGGAAAGTCAAGAGGAACTTGAGGCAGACTTTCATCTCAGAGTTCATGCAATTTTCTGTCTTGTTGAACCCATGGTAGAAAGCCGAAGCAGACCTAAGATAAATGGGCCTAGTTGGCAGAGAGACTCATACTGCCAGTTTTGTGGCTCAGTCAGCTACAGAATACGCAGCAAGATCGAGCAGGACACTTGTTTTTTTCCACTTTCCTGTGTCAGTTAGTACGACAGAAAGCCGCCCCCCCCCCCACCGGGAGGAGGGGGCGGAGCGAAGGGGGGGTGGAGCGAAGGGGGCGTGGCGGAGCAGCGTTAGCAGGCAGAGAGCAGGCAGGGAGAGGACCTGCTCTCTGCCTGAGCGTGAGGGGAGGCCGCTGGAGCAGCGCTGCTCCAGTGGCCTCCCGAATCCACCGCTCGGTGACGGTGACGCTAAGCCAGTCCAGGATAGCTTATCCTGGACTGGCTTAGCTTGGTAAGCAAAAATGACACCCTCCCCAAGGCGGTCGCTTCTGGTCGCCTCATGGGAGGTGCGGCGCTGCTTAGACTCCACATCCAAGTCTAGACAGCTGCAAACAGATAAACCAAATACCAAACAAAACCACCAAACTTAGAGTCCACACTTCCATGTGAGTTACATAATATTTTGTGACAGCCCCTTTAAGAAATACTTCGCCAAGAAGAATCTTCAAGAACACGTCAACGAAAATGTACATACTGTATAAAATTTGCTTATTACCGGACAATATATTATCTTATCGTACCTTACAACACTATATCTAGAGTCGCAACACTACGCAGTCCATACTGTCCAATACAGCTCTATGACAGGCTCATCGCTGTAGTCTGCCAAAGCCAAGACTGTGGGACCGATGTCTTGAGACGGACTGTTTGCATTTTTGTGCTGTGAAGTATCACAACTATATGCAGATGTTACCAGCAGCTCGTGGCAGAATGTTTTCTATCGAGTCACTCAATCACTTAAAAGGACAATACCCGGTAACTGCGAGGCCCGCACTGTAGAAGAAAAACAAATACCCTGCGCAGTTACGTATCACATGGGAACATCCACACCACAGGCTTCAATATGAAGACTGGAATTTATTTTCTAAAACACTCTGGTTACATTTGGAACAGTATGAAATAGTTCCTTCGGCCACAGCTGCAGAGTATACAAGGTCTATGAAAAATATAGTCTATGGAATGTAAGCATTGTCTACAATTTGTGGTGATATCATCTTAAAGCTTAACCCCCTAAGACTAGAGACATTTTTTGCCCATTGAGAGAATTGAGAATTCATTTTTGCAACCTTGAATTTTGTTGGGTTGCAATTTAAAGAGGACCCTTCACCACCGTCACCAGAGCCAGCTCTTTGTGTCCTAAAATAGGTTCTGCTCCACAAAACCTTGCCCACCTGGTCCTTACCCTATTTGGTTCCATGAGCGTTTCCCGTTTGTAGAGGTGTGTCGAGCTGGAACATCCAAAAATGGTCTAATCTCTACTATATACCAACTCCTCTCCTCCGCAGAGAGACAAGAGCCCCCTATCCACAGATATAGGGCTAAACGGGAGGACGAGGTTGACCAGTCAATTTCTCCAGGTCAATGGCAGATCATATGGTCATGTGCCTTAATATCTTCAATGTGTGTGACCTTTAAAGAGACCCAATTGAAACTGTTAATGCTCCGATACCAGACCCCTGCCCCCCTTCACTCTCTGAATTCAGTTATTCCCTCCGACTGATGGCGCTATTTAGCTGCCTTGGATAGTTCCATAATTTTTTGGGACTACCCACAAGTACTGGAATTCTGGCTCGAGGTAAAGAAGATGGCAGATAACTGCTTCATACAGGGGATCCCACTAGATCCCCTCATCTACTTACTTAATTTATGCCCTAGGCATCTGGGAAAGAAGTGGTCTAGACTCACCCAACAGGCTTCGCCCAAACAGGGTGTCCTCAGGAGTTACTGGAGCCTAATGAAGATTATCTCCACCAGACAGAGCTTAATAAAGTCCATAAAAGCATTATAGGACATAATCACCCAATGCCTGCCCGATCACTGGAGATCTACCTATAAAGGTCTTAGTCCACTCAAATCCTAAAATGATAAGGGATGATATAGTTAGGATAAATTTGCTCATTGCTCCTCTTCTACTGTTGTCTCCTTATTGCAATCTAACATGGGAAGAATATGCAAATCTGACTTCCATGGTGTAATTAGGATGTCAGTGCCTCAAGTATGCCCACCAATAGAGGGCGCTGACTGAGAATGTGCAAGTCTATCTTCCATGATGTAATTAGGAAGACAGAGTCTCAGCCCCAGAACCTAAGTTCCACAATCCCATTGAGCATATGTTGGTGGCTCAAGGCTTGTTGAAAACTAAGTCCCTATAATGTAGGTAGTGCGCACATGTGATACATGTTACCAGAACTCTAGAATCTATTCCCAAAGATTTTCCAAAGCACCTTCACAGCTTATATGGGTCCAAGAAACCACCGGCTAAATCCTGCGTTTCATCAATAGCTCACTTGCTGAGGCTTAAAGGAAGCCCAATATACAGGTCAAATCACAAGACATGTATAAAGTATATCAGTCCTTATTGTTGAGTTGCTGGGATTGTACTAATGGCGGTCCTGGACTGGAGCACAGAGCCTGGGACCGCCCATCTGAAAATAGAGAACATAATTGTCTTAAAAACAACAGAAATTATTGCTTGGGAATGGTAAGGACCAGGGGCATAACTTGAAGTTCATGAACCTCGGTCTACCTTGTGCCATTTAGAATAATGGTATAGTTTATGTAGCAGAGGACCCTTAGGGATCCCTTTGCAACTGCTACTGCTGCACCCCTATAGCTATACCCAGTGGCATAACTACCGCCATAGCAGCAGAGGCAGCTGCCACAGGGCCCGGGACATTAGGGGCCCGGTGACAGCCGCTACCGCTGCTATCATTATACTCGGGGGTCTTTTCCAACCCCCGAGTATAATGATCGGCAGACCGGGAGATGTAATAAACATAAACAACACTGTTACTTACCTCTCCACGATCCTGCCAGGCCTCCTTCCTGAAGTCCTTTATGACATCTCTGACGTCACATGAACCCGGCCTGCGTCCCGGGTCATGTGACGTCCGACGTCATTGAAGAAGGACGGCAGCAGAGGCCGACAGCGTAGGAGCTGGGGGACAGGTAACAGTAGTTTTTTATGTTTTTATTCCCCCGAGTCTTCAATTATTATACTCTGGGGTCTGAAAAGAACCCAGAGTATAATAATTGTTTATGGGTGTCCACAGTGGGACATAGTACTGTGTGCGGGGGCCACTATGGTGTATAATACTGTGTGCAGGAGCCACTATGGGGGATAATACTGTGTGCAGGGGCCACTATGGGGGATAATACTGTGTGCAGGGACCATTATGGGGGATAATACTGCGTTAAGGGGCCACTATGGGGGATAATACTGTGTGCAGGATCCACTATGGGGGATAATACTGTGTGCAGGGGCCACTATGGGGGATAATACTGTGTGCAGGGGCCACTATGGGGATAATACTGTGTGCAGGGACCATTATGGGGGATAATACTGCGTTAAGGGGCCACTATGGGGCATAATACTGTGTTCAGGGGCCCCTATGGAGCATAATACTGTGTGCAGGGGCCACCATGGGGCATAATACTGTGTGCAGGGGCCACTAAGGGACATAATACTTTGTGCAGGGGCCAGTAAGGGACATAATACTGTGTGAAGGGGCCACTATGGGGGATAATACTGTGTGCAGGGGCCACTATGGGGGATAATACTGTGTGCAGGGGCCACTATGGGGGATAATACTGTGTGCAGGGGCCACTATGGGGGATAATACTGTGTGCAGGGGCCACTATGGGGCATAATAGAACGCGC
Source organism: Leptodactylus fuscus (assembly GCF_031893055.1). Classification (NCBI taxonomy): domain Eukaryota; kingdom Metazoa; phylum Chordata; class Amphibia; order Anura; family Leptodactylidae; genus Leptodactylus; species Leptodactylus fuscus. The sequence goes on from NC_134271.1 coordinate 129,488,267, forward strand.
AGGAATGCGTAGGAGGGGGTCGGTCGAGGTCTTCGGCGTTGGTGTCGGTCGGGCGGGGGGGGGGGTCATGTCAAAAGTTCACCACGGGGCCCCGCCATTCCTAGTTACGCCACTGGTTATACCCCTGGTAGGGGCTAGACAGAAAATTCCATCTGCATCAGCAGAGGACGTATTACAGGATTCAAGAAGTTGGTGGAGGTGAAAGGTCCTCTGTAAGGCTAGTTAGCTAGTAGACTATGTGTTTTATACAGGGGTAATCTTGTTTTTTGGCATCATTTTTAGGAAAAGATATGGCAGCGTTTCATTATTTTTTATGGTAGAGGAGCGCATACAAATGGAATTCCGCTACAATTTTTATGACTCTAAACATGTCTTTAAAAACCATTTGTTATTGCATGGGGCAAGATGAACGTATAGATTTATACATATACAGTACGTGTTTTTTTATTTATTGGGAATATATTTTAGGTATATTTTAGTTTAGAATTTGCTGCTTTTCAAAAAAAGTAAATAAGAGATAAGAAAGCAACAAGCCCGGGGCGGTCGGATCATTAAAAAGCGATTCTGGCATACAGAAATAAACAAGAACGTATAAAAAGTGAGATAGAACAAGAACATTGTGTACACCAGAGCACATTATAGCAATTTCCAGATGAGTAGCTCCATAATATCTTAGGTATGTATCGTGGTTGCGCCATCTATGATGAAGGTTCGATCTGCCAGTCAAAATTCATAACATACCGAGTCCTCAGAACATCGCCCTGCGGTCTGCACTTCAAGTGGATTTCGGAACGTTGCTAAAATAAAACTGATTTAATGAAAAAAAAAAATTATGTTTTTATTTTTCATTTTGGTGTTATGTTTCTGATCGTCTCCTTTACATTTTTCTATTGTCTGTAAGACAATTCTTTTTTTTTAATGAAAATATGAAATGTCAGTCCGTCAGTCCTTAAGACTTTCTTAACCACTTCAGTACTGGACCCATTTCCCTAGTTCAGGACACATTTTTGGGTTATTCGTATGTGTGATTTTTTTTTTTTTTTTTTACTAATTTTTGCGTCCGTTTTCGCTGACACATAGGGATTTATTTTTATGTTGTTTTTATTTTTGCATGTTTTTTATTATTTTTTTTTATATCCAGGAAAATATTTAAAAAAAAAAAACGGGAAGGAAAACATTTCTATTTTTCACTTTTTAAGTAACTTTTTTGGGTTTTTTTATAGCATAAAGTGCCACTAAAAAACTATTTAAAATTGTTTTTCCTCTCCATTACGATTATTTTTATTTTATATTGTGTTGTCGGGGTTGAGGCTAGAACCTGTGATGTGGGTCTCGTATTGCCATTATTTAAAAAAAAAAAAAAAATTAAAATGATTTTACTTCAATTTTTATTTTTGACTTTTCTTTTATTATTATTATGATTATTATTATTATTATTATTGTTATTATTTTTTTTTTTTTACATTGTGTCCCCATAAAGCCATAATAGATTTTTTGGGGCATCTGAACACTACTTTTTTTTTTTTTTTTTTTAAATGGGTGGGCTGATTTTCCCTATAACTGGGGCTGATACATGACTGCTGAGCTGATCTGGGTCCTCTAGGACCTAGCAGCTGTAATAGTCTCTGATCTGCGGTGGATCACGTGACCATCGGATCAGAGGGAAGCCACATCATGGTGGCTCCCATAGCTGTGTATACAACGCTCACTTAAGGCCGGGTTCACACAGGGTTTTTTGGTCCAGAACCTGAGGCGGAGGCATCCAGTGCACCGGCATCCAGTCGCGCACTCCGCTCCGGATTAGGCCCAAATGAATGGGCCTAATCGGGAGGAGGGAGTGTTTTCAGGTGGATTCGTGAGCCGACCCCACCGGAAGAATGAGCATGTCCGTTCTTTTTTCCAGAACAAACTGCTCCCGGAAAAAAGAACTGACCGGCTCCCACTGATTTCAATGGGAGCCGTCTTTTTGGTCAGGATTTTGAGGCAGATACGGCCTCAAAATCCTAACCAAAAAACCCTGTATGATAAAAAATAGGTGATATATAGGTTATATAGGTTTTTCAGGTCCCCAAGTGCATCAGAAGAATGAAAACACAAGCGCAGGTGTGAACCTCGAGTTAGCCTCCTGGACCCCCATTAATATACAGTGTTGGCCAAAAGTATTGGCCCCCCTGCAATTCTGTCAGATAATACTCAGTTTCTTCCAGAAAATGATTGCAAGCACAAACGTTTTGGTATTAATATCATCCAAGGCCATCAGAAATGAGCCTAAGGCTTTTTACGACAAGGAATAGACTTGGAATAGACCATGGGTGGGCAGAGGAGAGAAATGCTCTCAAAAAACAAAGAACCTGCCAATAGATCACATTGGAGTCAAGGTCACAGTCACAAAGTCATAAAGTCGCAAAGACAACATTGACAGTCACTTAATAGTCAGAAGAAGGGAAAGTTACAGGATGGTGCTAGAAAACGGAGCCTGAGGTCACTACTAATGATGACCATACATGCTAGACCAATGTCCACCAACCTGACAATTTTGGAGGACCCCAATTGTGCTATAAATAGATAAATGTTGGAGAAAAAAAGGACCAAGCATGCACAGAGGGGTAACGTGAAGCTCCTGGCCCTACATTGTACCATTTAGAATAGAGATATATTTTAAGTCACAGAGGGATCATTGGAGCAACCCAAGGTTCAAGGATGGTAGAGCCCATGGAAATCAAAGTAGGTTAATCAACCTTAGTGTGATGAGGGTAACCTGTGGGGTCCCCTTATGGGCCCGATGGTAGCTGCAACTTCAATACTGATGTCAGTGCTTATGGGCCCCCTAAGGCTCCTGGAGCTGAGTGTAAATGCACCCATTGAACCCCCTCAAGTTACTCCCCTAACCTGCATGATCCTTTGTTCTTGAAGTAAATAACCCACTCCTTAAGGTATCTGGCAGAACCCATACAATAATTTGGAATTTCACATTTGAACTGGATGAAAATATGGATTTCCGAGATGACTGTTAGGGCATAGGCACAAGCTGAACGGGAGATGTCATTATCTGGGGGGTGAGGGTAAAGAATAGTTAAAGGGGTTGTCTAGAGAGACCATTTTTATGTACTTCCCTTAGGGAGTTTAAGATGAAGTACTTAGGGGTTTTGGGCTGGTTCCAACCCCTCTGCATGTGACTAGAACTCATCTCCACCCTTTTCATAACTAGTTACTTGTGCTATGGGGGAGGCATTGCTATAGTCTCCCAGTCCCCTATAGCATAGGTATCTGTAAAAAACAGGTGGGAGAGTGACTGGTGCTGGTTCGGGTCACATGACCCAGATTCACAACCCCCAGGTTCTTGCCTAAAAGCTCTTGAGTAAATAACTATTTCCTGTGGCCTCCTCCATTTGGCCACAGGAAAATGGCCGACAGATGTGTGCAGTCGGCACTTTTGGATGAAGACGCAATGGTGATGCGGGAGAAGAGGTGGAGAAGAAGATGGAGGCATCGCTGGAGAGTTTTCAGACAGCACAGGGGACGCCCCCCGTACTGTTTGAGTGCAGGAGAATGCCCCCAGTGCTGTCTAATAACTCATTTACGTAAGGAAGAAAAAAGCTATTTCTCAGGAACAGAATAATAAAGGTGAGAGAAGAATAGCCTTTATTAAGGCTATTCCTATGTGGAGAATTCTAATGATAGAGTCCCTTTAAGTATGGATTTTTATTATTTCTTTTAATGTTCCATCTTTGGTTACATCCATGTGTAAGGATATAACCTAAGCGCCCTGCGGATCTTAGGTTGGGATCACACTCGGTTTAGGTTCGGGGATTCTGTCCATGATCCCTCTTGAAAAATGCAAACAGGACTTGGGTGTAAACCAGGCAGAAACGCAGCAGACCCATTATAGACTATTCCACGGGTAACCACTTTTTAAGCAGATTGGGTTTCCGTTTTTCAGGTCCCCAAGTGCATCAAAAGAACGGAAACACAAGCGCAGGTGTGAACCTCGAGTTAGCCTCCTGCACCCCCATTAATATACAGTGTTGACCAAAAGTATTGGCACCCCTGCAATTCTGTCAGATAATACTCTTGTTCTTCCAGAAAATGATTGCAAGCACAAACTCTTATTATGGTATTATTATCTTCATTTATTTTGCTTGCAATGAAAAAACGCAAAAGAGAATGAAAAAAAAAAAGTCAAATCATTGATCATTTTACACAAAACTCCAGAAATGGTCCGGACAAAAGTATTGGCCCCCTCAGCCTAATACTTGGTAGCACAATCTTTAGACACAATAACTGCACACAACCGCTTCCGTTAACCATCTATGAGTTTCTTACAAGGCTCTGCTTGAATTTTAGACCATTCTTCTATGGCAAACTGCTCCAGGTCCCCCCTGAGATGTGAAGGGGGCCTTCTCCAAACTGCCACCAAGAGATCTCTCCCCCTCCCCCACAGGTGTTCTATGGGATTCAGGGCTGGACTCATTGCTGCCACTTTACAAGTCTCCAGGGCTTTCTCTCACCACCATTTTCTAGTGCTGACCTGAAGTGTGTTTTGGGTCATTGTCCTGCTGGAAGAGCCCTGACCTCTGAGGGAGACCCAGCTTTCTCACACTGGGCCCTACATTATGCTGCACAATGTGTTGGTCGTCTTCAGACTTCATAATGCCATGCACACGGTCAAGCAGTCCAGTGCCAGAGGCAGCAAAGCAACCCCAAAACATCAGGGAACCTCCGCCATGTTTGACTGTAGGGGGCGTCTTCTTCTCTTTGAAGGCCTCTTTTTTTTTCCTGTAAACTCTATGTTGATGCCTTTTCCTACTTTTGTCTCATCTGACCAGAGAACATTCTTCCAAAACGTTTTTGGCTTTCTCAGGTAAGTTTTGGCAAATTCCAGCCTGGCTTTTTTATGTCTCTGGGTAAGAAGTGGGGTCTTCCTGGGTCTCCTACCATACAGTCCCTGTTCATTCAGACGCCGACGGATAGTACGGGGTGACACTGTTGTCCCCTCGGACTGCAGGGCAGCTTGAACTTGTTTGGATGTTAGTCGAGGTTCTTTATCCACCATCCGCACAATCTTGCGGTGAAATCTCTCGTCAATGTTTCTTTTCTGTCCACATTTAGGGAGGTTAGCCACAGTGCCATGGACTTTAAACTTCTTGATGACACTGCGCACGGTAGACACAGGAACATTCAGGTCTTTGGAGATGGACTTATAGCCTTGAGATTGCTCATGCTTCCTCACAATTTTGCTTCTCAAGTCCTCAGACAGTTCTTTGGTCTTCTTTCTTTTCTCCATGTTCAATGTGGTCACACAAGGACACAGGACAGAGGCTGAGTCAACTTTAATCCATTTCAACTGGCTGCAAGTGTGATTTAGTTATTGCCACCACCTGTTAGGTGCCTCAGGTAAGTAACATGTGCTGTTAATTACACAAATTAGAGAAGCATCACATGATTTTTCAAACAGTGCCAATACTTTTGTCCACCCCCTTTTTTATGTTTGGTGTGGAATTATATCCAATTTGGCTTTTTGACAATTCTTTTTGTGGTTTTTCATTGAAGACAAATTAAATGAAGATAATAATACCAAAGAATTTGTGATTGCAATCATTTTCTGGAAGAAAATGAGTATTATCTGACAGAATTGCAGGGGTGCCAATATTTTTGGCCAACACTGTAACAGTAGGGGATAAATTAGGAATTGTCAGCTGTAGGCTGTATTATGCCATGCCGTTACACATCTAAGTTGGCATTGAACAGAACACTGCGAGCAGTGAGATTACTGAGCGTTCCATGTACACTGACATCTATAGAAAAGCAACCGAACATAACTGTAAACTAATGCCAATGTGTTTTCATAGCCCACACGCTATCCGAGGGTTTCCCAAGCACACTTTCCTAGAAGCACGGGATTGCCTCAGATAACCTCCTAGATGACAAAACAAGCAATAAATTGTACAAGACTTGATTTGACTTCAGTGGCATTTACTTGCATTCATGTCCTTACACAATGGTAATAATCCTCCATCTTTAGTCACGCACAATTCTAGTTATCAAACCAAAACCATATGCCATGAGATAATCCAGTCTTTCGGACAATCCTCCTCTATGTAACAGTGGTGTATGTACAGTATGTATGTATATATTCATGTATGTAAGTATGCATGTACAGAACTGCGCTAAAGATTCAGGCAGATGTGAATAAAATGTTGCAAAATAACAATGTTTTCAGACATAGAAGGGTTAATAGTTGAATTTTGTTGAATGAACAAAAGAGGAATCTAAATCCCATCGATATTTGGTGTGACCTTTGCACTTTGCCTTCCATCAATTCTAGGTACACTTGCAAACAGTTTTTGAAGGGACTTGTCAGGGAGGTTGTTCCCGCCATCTTGGAGAACTAAGCCCGGATCTTCTGTGGATGTAGGCTTGCTCCAATCCTTCTGTCTCTTCATGTAATCCCAGACAGACTGGATGATGATGAGAACAGGGCAAAGGTCACACATATTAATGGGATTTAGATTTCTCTTTTGTTCATTCACTTAAAGGGGTTGTCTGGTTTCAATAATGTAATATTATTGTTTATATAACTAAAGTAAAAGGTATACAATGTTCCAACATACTTTTTGTATCAATTCCTAAATTCTAGATCTCTGCTTAATGTGAATCATTGTTTATTTCCAGTGGATAAAAATCAGTCCATAGTCATGTGATGTACAGTCTATGGTCATGTGATGTACAGTTCATGGTCATGTGATGTACAGTCTATGATCATGTGATGTACAGTCCATGGTCATGTGATGTACAGTCTATGGTCATGTGATGTACAGTCCATGGTCATGTGATGTACAGTCCATGGTCATGTGATGTACAGTCTATGGTCATGTGATGTACAGTCCATGGTCATGTGATGTACAGTCCATAGTCATGTGATGTACAGTCCATAGTCATGTGATGTACAGTCCATGGTCATGTGATGTACAGTCTATGGTCATGTGATGTACAGTCCATGGTCATGTGATGTACAGTCCATAGTCATGTGATGTACAGTCCATGGTCATGTGCTGTACAGTCCATGGTCATGTGATATATAGTCCATTGTAAAGTGATGTACAGTTCATGGTCATGTGATGTACAGTCCATAGTCATGTGATGTACAGTCCATGGTCATGTGATATATAGTCCATTGTCAAGTGATGTACAGTCCATGGTCATGTGATGTACAGTCTATGGTCATGTGATGTACAGTCCATGGTCATGTGATGTACAGTCCATAGTCATGTGATGTACAGTCCATAGTCATGTGATGTACAGTCCATGGTCATGTGCTGTACAGTCCATGGTCATGTGATATATAGTCCATTGTAAAGTGATGTACAGTTCATGGTCATGTGATGTACAGTCCATGGTCATGTGATGTATAGTCTATGGTCATGTGATGTATAGTCTATGGTCATGTGATGTACAGTCCATGGTCATGTGATGTATAGTCTATGGTCATGTGATGTATAGTCTATGGTCATGTGTCTTACAGTCTATGGTTAGGTGATGATTTATTCTTTGTTGAAGAGTCATATTGTTTGCCTTCTTTCATTCACTGTCGGGAACTGTCTATTCATCCAGCAACTATTCCTCCTGACTCCCCCTGCTCATGTGCCTTTGGTTCTGCCAAAAGAGTGTTTCAATTGGGGAGAAGGGAGTAAGTGACCGCCATACATCTCTGGCGCCAAAGATCTCCTGTATGAATAACGGATTGGGCATGTTGAAATTCAGCTTGCCACATCCTTATATCTCCAAGAATCAGCACATCCTATCAACATAAGCTAGTCAATTGCTACCGATCAAGTTGGTGGGTTGGGACTACCTGGACCTTATGTGTATTGGGCTCTAGGCTTGGATGTCACGTGTATAGATAATAAAGGAACACAACGGGACTCATGGAGAAATATTCAAGACTAGAAACCATCCTTAGCAGATCACACTGTGCTTTGTTCATCTTTCCCGCTACGTGCCATGACTGATCGCCGGTAGATTAAGATTTTTTTTTTCCATTTAAGAATAACTGCTGCTATTGTGAAATCATGAAGTCTGGAGACGCCATCAGGTTTAGTCATTTACAATAATTTTAGATAAATCCCCCCGGATTCTTGAGAAGCCGCAACATAAAGAGAGCCTTGATTACCTCGGGAGACATTGATGGAATTCTTCTCGAGAACAGGTTTGAGCTTCTCTAAACAGTTTCTCCAGACTTCATAAAAGAGCATTAAAGAAGTTGCCAGGTTCCTTTTGAATACATAATAAAATGATGGAGCGGCAGGAAAGCTGAAAAGTCCTTACAATCTATAAGGACATCTGCATGACATCATATTCATTAAGACAGAGAAGAGCTCTCTGTGTGCCCGGGCTAAAACCGGCTGCTATCTAATACAGCAAATTTCCTCTTGTTAGTTACATGGAGACTACAAGGTTTTTCACTCTGAGGACTCATTCACACCAAGTTGTTTTTGCAGAGGCTCGTGGAATCCCCGTGGTGCTCTGGACCGCGCCGCTTTACTGAGTTATTATATCTTATAAACATATAAAATCGGAGGCATGTAAAAGTACAGAAGTGCCCTGTCGAGGTCTAGGTGCGCCGTCCGGCTGTTTCCATCAGACCATAGACATTAAATGAAGCATCAGTACTACTTCTTCCTCCATGGCCGCCAAATGACCTTCTCTACATGATGTCCAGTCTCTACTCCTCATTGCTGTTGTGCTCATGTGCTGCTTTTGCCAGGTTTACCCACAGGTCAGGGTATGCTCCCTTCCTGCTACTTAAAGGGCCAGCATGCAAGCCAGTAACCTTTCTATGTCGCTGGACACACATTGCCTGAGCAATTATGTTCCTAGCTTGCTAATATCCAGCTCTTTACTCTTGCTGCCTCTAGTATGTACTGACCTGAACCTGTCCTGTTTTCTGCCTTATACTCAGCTGTTACACCTGGCACTGACCCCAATCCTGTTCCTGACCACTCAAAGTATGCTGCCAGCCCTGACCTCCTGCATAAACCTTGCCTGCCCTGACTATATGCTTTACCTATGATCTTGCATGTTTGCTGACAGTCCTGGTCTCAGCCAGTATTCAGACTTGACTTTTACCTGACTATTTGGTGTTCTGCTTCATAGTTCCTGACCTGCATCAGTTGTCACCAATACAATGTAAAAATCGGCTGATTGATGATGGTGCCAAGTGTCAGATTCCCAGTGATATTATGCTGACAACTAGAGATTAGCGCACAGTAAAATGTTCGATATTTGATATTCGTTTCGAGTAGCCCCTCAATATTCGACTACTCGAATCGAATATAGAATCTTATTATACTCTATGGGCGAAAATGCTCGTTTCAGGGGTAGGCAAAATTCGATCAAATAGAACTTACCAAGTCCACGAGTGAGGGTCAGGCTGGATTCTCTGAGAAATCTTCTCCGTGCAGCGTCCCGGCGGCGTCTTCCGGCTCTGAATTCACTCTGCCAGGCACCGGGCCTTGTTCATGTCCACACTACAAGAAAATGGCCGCTTACAGTCAAAGCGGCCATTTTCTTGTAGCGCGGACATGGGCAGTCGGCTCTGCCCAGGTCCGATGCCTGGCAGAGTGAATTCAGAGCCAGAAGACGCCGCGGGGAAGCTGCAAGGAGAAGACTTCTAAAGGTAGGAGAAGAACCAGCGTTGATTGGCCGACTGTATAGCATTCGGCCAATCAACACTGGTTCTGCATCGTCTTTTTCCATTCGAATAGTAGTATTCGATTGAGTACAAGTATTTCAAATACCGTAGTATTCGATCGAATACCTACTCGATCGAATACCACTCGCTCATCTCTATTGACAAATTTCGTAAGGATAGATATGTAGCTCAATATGAAGTCTTGGACAACCCCCTGTAATAGTAGTAGTATATGCCATAAATGTCTGATAGATATGGATCTTATCTTTGGGACCTGCACCTATCTCTAAAATGAACCTCCCTAGCCTCTGTGCCCTAGTTCTTACTTGACCACGACCTGACTGAGCTACATTGTTTCTGTAACTCCCGTAATGCCTATTCAGATCTATGTGGTTTTGTAGGCCTGACCATCGAGGAGAATCTTCTCAGCAAGGTCGGGGCCAAGTAAAAGCTGAAACATGGGGGCCTCTGGGGGTTCATTTTAGAAATAGGTGCGGGTCTATGAGACATTTATTGTATAGTATGCCATAAATAAAGCCAGAAGATCAAGATGAACAGCATTATAAGTCCTGGATAAAGGCGCTACAAAAGGCAAAGTGAATTTCATTGATAACCTATAAGATAATACACAAATATCCTCAGTAATTGACGCTATAGCTATCTGCGGGAGTCTATCGGAAAACATTGTGATGCATTTAAATTGCAAAATGGGAAAAATATAGCGCTCAGAGATGACTAATAACTATGTATGCAGAAATGTTTCACAATGGCAGTAATCTATAGCCCCACAACACACATAAACCTATCAGCACTGCACGTTCAGTGCATATACCGGCCTCCATACAAGGGTATTACATAAGGAGAAATATTTTAAAACACAGAAATGCAGATTTACATCAAAACCCAAAATGATTAATGATGGCTAACTCATACGAAGCCCTGTTACCAGTATATCCAAAAACATGTGTTCTTGCAAAACAGGAGCGAGCAAGTCCCTGGAATTATGAAAAGCTTTGAACACGTCCTTCATCAGATAAAGATGTTGCATCCTGTTTTACATAACATCGAGGTGTTACCATATTTACTGCGGTTTACATATCTGAAGGAAGAACATATCCAGAAACTATTTGTACTCTGCATGCAAGGCCTAGTAGAAACTATGCATAGCTGAAGGCATTGAAAAGTGAGTGGACGGGATCGAAGCGTCATTCTTACATAAAGCGGCATCTACAGACTTGAAAGGTTTCCAAAAAGAGAGGTCAAGGTCATGTAGATGAAGAGATGACAGCTACGGTTTGTGGACAAGTCATATCAGGAGGACTCTGGAGTCTTCGTACTGTAGGACATAGTTGGGGGTTCCTCATTATTCAGCATAAAAGGAATATAGGCCAAAAGTTAGCACCAATTTTAGCCCCCATGCACAGTGTAGTCAGCCAAATATTGGTTGGAATGGCTCACTATAGGTGGCTCCCAACTCTACCCAAGAAGCATTGGGCATGTTAAAATTTCAAAGCCCAATCCTTTGTCTTCCAGGGAATATAAGTCGCCAATGGAGTTGTGCACACATGTGTATTTAGGGGTTGTAGAGATGAATAACTACTATATTGGGTACTAAATGTATTTGGGCACACGTAGTACGCTGGGTGGCATGGTCCCACAAGGGCTAGTTTAGGTTAGGAGGAATGTAAAACTCCTTAAACACAGATCTGCAGTAGCCATATACACATAGAGGTTGTCTTCTGTTGATCCTTACCATATCTTATACAGCCTATCAGAAGATAATACTAAGTCACTTGTGTCTTCCATAAAAATTTTAGTACTCATCATATACAGCATAGTGGCTTAGTCCTCCAGCCTGACTCTCCTCCGTCTTATACCGAAGAGACCTACATAATGGACTAGACAGTGCACCATAGGCATAGTCCGTTAATAGGGTCCCCAAATAACAGAGCGTTTCAGAATACCAAAAATACCGTGCAGAGAACCATCAGAACACTAGTAAGAACGAGGGCTGAATACTTAATGTCTAAAGAAAAGTCCATAAGAAGCAGGAAGCTGTATGTATAGCTGGACGCCACTTGTGCTCAGAAACGACAACCAAGTTGGAGATTCTGTTTCAAGGTTCTTTACTAGAGATGAGCGAACAGTGAAATGTTCGAAGTTCGAAGTAGCCGCTCAATACTCGACTGTTCGATCGAACATGGAACTCCATTATAGTCTATGGGGAATGAGTACTCATTTAGGGGGAAACCACTATTCGACTCCGAAGAGTCACCAAGTCCACTATGACACCCCAGGAAATGATGCCAACACCCTGGAATGCAGCTGGGACAGCAGGGGAAGCATGTCTGGGGGCATCTAACATGCCCAAGTACCTGTATTACGTTGGGATCCTTGTCAGCTTGCGGTATGTGGAAGCTGACTTTTCCCATAGGAATGCATTGACCAGCATTAATTGGCCGAATGCCATACAGTGTACAGCATTCGGCCAATCAACGCTGGTTCTGCCGGAGGCTCATCTGTGATAGATGTGGAGTCTAATATCGGAGCAGAATGGAGACTGCTGTGGACCGATCTTAGACTCTGCCTCCTCCAGCAGAACCAGCGTTGATTGGCCGAATGCTGTACTCTGTATGGCATTCGGTGAATCAATGCTGGTCAATGCATTTCAATGCCGAAATGTAGCAGTGCTGGCCATGCACTCAGCTCGGCTACACCAGAGATGCAGTCGAGCTGAGTGTACGGCCAGCACTGCTACACCGGAGATGTGAACCCTGCTGCACACTCAGCTCTGCTGCATCAGAGATGTAGCAGACCTGAATGTGCGCTGAACCCTGCTGCGCACTCAGCTATGCTGCATCAGAGATGTAGCAGAGCTGAGTGTGCGCTGAACCCTGCTGCACATTCAGCTCTGCTGCATCTCAGCATAGGAATGCATTGACCAGCGTTGATAGGCAAATGCCATACAGAGTAAAGCATTTGGCCAATCAACGCTGGTTCTGCCGGAGGAGATGGAGTCTAAGAGTCTAAGATCGTTCCACAGCAGTCTCCATTCTGGTCCGATATTAGACTCCACCTCCTCATCGACGAGCCTCTGGCAGAACCAGCGTTGATTGGCCGAATGCTGTACTCTGTATGGCATTCGGCCAATCTATGCTGGTCAATGCATTCCTATGGGAAAAGGTCCGCTCGTGCATATCGCAAGCTGACAGAGATCCTGACCAGATAGAGCCCCAAAGAGCTGGGTGAGTAACATTCCCACCTAAATAATGGTAATCCCTAGCTATCCCTGCCTGTACATCTATCCCTGTCTCATTCACATAGTTCACAGTCTCATATAAACCAGATATTAAATCCACTATTTGTATAAATTGGTGGTCAGCTGGATTAGCCAGGGAATTACTTTTTCCGATTTTCAATGCCCTCGTTGTCGTAGTCCCTGTCCCACCTCCCCTGCACAGTTATTGGTGCAAAAAAAGCACCAGGGAAGGTGGGAGGGGAATCGAATTTTGCCAACTGGTGTTCGACTTGTATCGAACATCTCGAACAGCCTGATATCTGATCGAACATGTACTTGATCGAACGCTGTTCGCTCATCTCTATTCTTTACCATTGTTTACGAAAATTGAACAACTTTAGAAAAGATTTACTATTGTAAATGCCACTGACTGCCATTCTTCACCCCCCTTGGCCAGTGTAAGGGGAATCTCCATCTCTTTTTGATAAGGTACCTTGTGGTCTTGTAGAGTCTGCCTTCACGTGATGGTCTTGTGGTCTTCACATGGTGGACTCCACTGTCCATTCACCATGAACCAAGGTGCCATTGTACTGTACATTCCTCTGGTCTGAGCTCTCCTGGCTTCGCCTCTGTCCTCCCAAGCTGTTTCCGGCTCTGTAATTTCGGCAAGAAATTAATGGCAGGAAAATTGGAGGATTATTTCATTCTAGTAATCAACATAATACGATTTAGGGGGCTCTTTTTAAAAAATTTCAATGACTCAGACCTTTGTACTACCAATATGTATTAAATGTTTTCCTTTCATGGAATATTCGATGTTTTGTGGAAAATATTATTCATTAATCTATAAAACAAGGAATGAGGTAAGGTAAAGAATCTTTGCATGTCATACCACAGCGGAGCGAGGAAACAGCAATTCTATTGTACATATAATTCACTGTACAAAATATGCAGAATTTGCAAGATTTTTTTGGCAATGGATGGAGGGGAAAAATATGGTTAAAGTACAAGCAAAACTGGAACGTTATCAAAAATCTTTAAGATATTCCAAAAACAATTGTTTGATGGTAAAAAGCCAGATAATGAAGCCAGTAGATTCGTGGATGCTTGTAAACCTACTTCCTAAGCGCTCCCATATGCTCCCGTCCTTACGAGAACTTGGAGTGAGTAGCCAGACAAAAATGCTGAGTACTTTGTTGGTGTCAGAAGAAAACGAATGGTGGGTTGGCAAAGCGTCTACCTTTGTGATGACATTGTGAGAGGCTGTAGAATTAGTGACCGATAAATTACATTGTCATGGCTCGGCTGGTGGAAAGGAATCGGAGATAGGTAGAAGAAATGATCGATAACTTGACAATTTTTTAGTATTTGGTTTAAAAGATGATTGGGTTCACACAAGACATGTATGATACAGGATTTCCACTTTGAAATTGGGTGTAAAATCAGCAGAAAAGCGGACGTAGATGAAACAGACAGCTATGGTATGTCAATCCATGAGTCTCACCATGGATTTCCACCTTTGCAATGGTGGTTTCAGGGTAACCCTTAAACGGATTGAAAAACTAGTCCACAATTTTACCTCTTTATTTCATCATCTTCTCTCCCTGAGACATTAACCTACCTGGTTCTACTTATAGTTAAAGGGGTTTTCCCACATAAGACATTTATGGTCTATCCACAGGATAGACCATAAATATACACAGTCTAGTCACATTAATGTGACCACCTGTATAATCCAGAATAACCACCTTTGGCAGAGCGGACCACTGCGAGACGTGCAGGAAGAGAGGGGATGTTGTGATGATGTCACTGGGATGTTGAGCCATGCCGACTCCAGTGCCGTGTCCAGCTGTGCTAGGTTGAGGTTGAGCATCCATGGCGTGAACAACCCGATCGAGGTGGTCCCACAGATTCTCAATTGGGTTCAAGTCTGGGGAATTTGCTGGCCAAGGGAGTATGGTAAACTCATCCTGGTGCTCCTCGAACCACACACGAACACTGTGAGCTTTATGACACCTCACATTGTCCTGCTGGTAGATGCCATCATCCTGAGGAAAAACATTTCACGGGTAGGGGTCAACATGGTCGGCAAGGATAGATGCATACTTGTGTGGATCCATCGTGCCTTCCACAATGATAAGTCCACCCAGATGGCTGATGACACGTGCCTTCTGCCATCGGTTATTTAACGTTGATGTGAAAAGTAGGCGCAGGTCACATTAATATGACCGGAGTGTGTAGATGTAGGCCCCACCTCTAGGACCCACATCTGTTTCTAAAATGAACCCTCAGCCACTGTTTTCGTAAGTCTAACCATGGAGGGTAGTCTTCTCAGAGAAGTTCAGAGAGCTGGAGTATGGGGGCTGGAGATGGACATTCATTTTAGAGATAGATGAGGGTTAGAGATGAGTGAGTAGTACTCGATCGAGTAGGTATTCGATCGAATACTACGGTATTCGAAATACTCGTACTCAATCGAGTACCACTCGCTGTTCGAATGTAAAAGTTCGATGCAGAACCAGCATTGATTGGCCGAATTCTATACAGTTGGCCAATCAACGCTGGTTCTTCTCCTACCTTTAGAAGTCTTCTCCGTGCAGCTTCCCCGCGGCGTCTTCCGGCTTTTCATTCACTCTTGTAGTGCGGGCATGCGCAGTCGGCTCTGCCCAGGGCCGATGCCTGGCAGAGTGAATGAAGAGCCGGAAGACGCCGCGGGGACGCTGCAAGGAGAAGACTGCACGGAGTATCCAGGCCGACCCTCACTCGTGGACTTGGGAAGTATAATTTGATTGAATGTTGCCTACCCCTGAAACGAGCATTTTCCCCCCATAGACTATAATAGGGTTCGATATTCAATTTGAGTAGTCGAATATTGAGGGGCTACTCGAAACGAATATCGAACCTCGGACATTTTACTGTTAGCTTATCTCTAATGAGGGTCCCTGAGGTGTACATGCCATAAAAAATTTCTATACATATAGTTTGCTTAACACAAACTACGGTATATGCACAATCTAAAAAAATAATTGTGTGACATCTACATTAACATTAGGGTAGAAAACCAAAGATGATGGAGGGTCGTGTACTTCACATGACGGACAGACCCCTCAGACTCAGCGTCCATCATGGCGTCTGATACTTTATTGGAAGAAAAATAGATCTGTGTGCTGAGCTATTTCTTCTGCCAAACAGGATGGAGTCTATGACGGAGACTGAATGTAAAGCAGATACCAAAGTTCTCCCCACATCCTTGTAACCTTAGCCCTAATAACTCTTCCATTGCATCTTGCAAGGCGTTACGTAACGTTGAAGGTGCCATTATTTTTTATTAGTTATAGTGACTGGTTAGAATCCGAAACCTTCATGTGTAAAATATGTAATCATTTACTCTCAGAACATGGGCAGAACATTCCCCGGTGAGCGGTCTTTGTCCGCCTTCAGCTCCAGACAGAACCGTCCCTTTAAACATTGAAGGAGCCTTTTTTTTCACGGACAAAACTCGACTCCCTAGGAGTCATATTACTTGAATCTAAACCTTGCCTCACGGTTTTCTGTCAGTAAAAGTCATTGTTCTGGGATAGTGCCGGCATTCCTAGCATTCCTCTGACCCCCTACCATGTTTCTGTAGAAATAGCTGGGGACAGTAATTGAAAAGCAATTTTACAAAAATGTATTCGGACAGGAGACAGAGCGTACAAAAGTGTGGAAAGTCCATTAAACATTGGTATTCAGTGAGAACGTTTCGCTACCGGCAGCTTACAAAGATAAATGAGAGGCCATGGTAATTTCATTAGCGCCGAGGAGAAGAAAAAAACGTATAAAATAGGCAATAAAATGCAACCACCTGAAAAGACTTAAGGAAATGCCTTACTGATTAAAGAAAAACGTCTCGGAAAAAAAAGATCATTAAAGGGACGGTCAGTTTGGATCATCATAAGACAGAGCCCTCGTTGTGAGATGTCCTGACAAGCTCAAGTCCAAGTCCTCCATAGTCTCCTCCAAGACAATAAGGGTCCCAAGGGTCCAGCAGAAGATAACCCCATTAGGTGTTGACTATGTAGGCAGTCACTTGGCACTGAGGTACACAATATTTCTTAGGATTTTTTTTTTTTTTTTACAATTATCTTCCCATTGGCTCTGGTGAATTGTAGCCTTCACCATAATGGCTCCCTCCATCCGGTACTTGGAATCCCAATTCTGTTTTCATAATTTATGAACGTCCTTGAGTCCTTTTGGCCAATGGAATCGGACACTACTTATTGTGTTATTGCAATAGGATTATAATTTTTACGCACCGGACTAGGCCACCCTCCAATGTTGCCTCTAGGCGGCGCTGCACTCAAGACGCAACTCTGAAGAATTGGCTACAGCACACCCTGGAGGCCGCAGCGGAGGCAGCCTGGACAGGAGTGTGTGGACAGGTGAGTACCTATTACAATATTGCAATAACACAACTACTAGGGAGGGTTTCTCACTCCGTGTGTGTGTGTGGGGGGGGGGGCTTAAACTTAGTGGGTGGTGGGGTTTAAAAAAAGTGGTCATATACTGTATGTGGGCGGCCATGAAAAAGCGGTCATATATTGTAATCATATACTTCAGGAGGAAAACAAGGAGTAAAATAGAGTGGTAGGCTAGAAAAAGGAGGTATTATACCGTGTGGTGGGTCGGAATAAGAGGGTTATACACCGCATGCCGAGCCAGTAAAAGAGGGTCACGTAATGTATAGTGTGGCCAAAAAAGGGGGTGCTATACTATCTGGAGGCCAATTAAGAGGATTTTTTGATCTTCCAATAAGGGGAATATTCTACTTAGGTGGTTGCCAACTCCCCTTTCAAAATCCCTACCTGCACAGGGGCAACACGGTGGCTCAGCAGTTAGCACTGCAGCCTTGCAGCGCTGGAGTCCTGGGTTCTAATCCCGCCAGGAACAACATCTGCAAGGAGTTTGTATGTTCTCCTTGTGTTTGCGTTGATTTCCTCTCATTCTACAAAGACAAACTGAGAGGGAAAATTGTACATTGTGATCCCTATATGGGGCACACAATCTACATTAAAAAAAAGAAAATCCCTACCTGCACCTCCTCTGCCTGTTATGTAATCTGCTCCCTAACATACAGTCAATAGATACACAAGTCTCTCACCATAAGGTCACCATGTGTCATTTCCTTCCTCAGCAATTGGTGCAGTTTCCAGGACCTTTGGAAACATCATCCCTGTAGTCTAAAATCCTTGAAGGTCCATTTTAGGATTAGCTCTGCAGTGTTTTACAGAAATGGGAAATACTCATAGGGGACACCATCAGCAATAGCAGATTTTGAATATACCGTATATACTCGAATATAAGCCGAGGCCCCTAATTTTACCACAAAAAAACTGGGAAAACTTGTTGATTTGAGTATAAGCCGAGGGGGGAAATGCAGCAGCTACTGGAAAATTTAAAAAATTAAAATGGTCGGAGTTTTTGGGTGCAGTAGTTGCTGGGGAAGGAGAGGGGGTGTTTTGGTTGTCTGTCTGCCCCTTCCCTGAGCTTGAAGACTGTTTTTTCCCCCCACTTGGAATTCAGTCTGGCTGAATATAGGGGATCTGCAGTGCTCCTATTAACCCCTTCCCGATGGAACAGGAGCACTGCAGATCCCCTATATTCAGTAGACCGGGCACTGTCAGACACAGGGATACCTAATGTGTATGTGTTTCATAGTAATTTTCTACCTTTATATGTATTCTAGGGGAAGGAGGGATTTACAACTTTAATTTTTTTATTTTTTTAAATCTTTTTTTTTTGCACTATTTTATGGGAGAATTTTTTTTTTTTTTGCTGACTCGAGTATAAGCCGAGTGGGGCTTTTTCAGCACAAAAACTGTGCTGAAAAATTCGGCTTATACTCTCACTACCTTGCAGAGCTCAACAAAAATTCTTCAATGCCACTTTAACCTTTAAGTACTATCATGGTGTCTATCATACACCTTCCCATCTTTGTTCCCCCATAATTCCACATTCCAGTATCTGATCAGAAGCTCCGCCCCCATACCTTTCAACCAATAGAAACAGAAAGTGTGGTGGAGATTTGTTCAGTGCTTTGTTAGTTATGATGACATGAAGACCTGCCGGTGCCTCAGAGACACAGGATAATAAGTATGTAACTTTTTTTTTAATGATTATGGATTTGCTGCATAAATAATTATTAATAACTCATTTGATTAATTAATTATTGTGTTTCCACTTATAGATTAGAAACTGTTCTGCACTATAATGAATATACAACCCGGTCCTTCTTGGGCTAAACGAGCCAGAAATGACTTTTTATAAAAATATTTGCTTTTTATAATGCAAAGCAAAAACAAACTATATTGTAAGGTTTCTATAGGATTGTAGGAAGCCTAAGAGTAAAAAAAGAGAATTTTTAAAAAAAATAAATAAAAAAAGGGGGACAATAGAGGAATCCCACAGACACCTTGATAGTACTTAGGTAAGGAATCCTGACAATAGTATCTAAGGGTTAAGCAAGACCATAATTCATATATGTAAACTCAATGATTATCCACCAATCCAATCCACTGGTGCTGGTTACTCAACTCTCATTGACTCTCATTGACTCATTGACATCTTTTCATACTACATCCTGATAGGTGCCATCCAGCCAAATTTTAGCTCTGAATTATGGTATTGACATGGGGAACCCTATGGTTGTGATGAACCAAAATCAGATCACCAAGGAACTCTGTGGAATCAAAAGGTCTGGGCATTTGTGTTTAGCCAGGAAGAATGGCCTGGACTTGGTCGAGTTTGTCTTGCTTTCTTTTTGTTCCACAGCATTTGTTCCATCAATATATTAGTCATTCATCTATACTCTACAAATTGGCAACTTATATCTTAATATATTTCTTGTTAGGGTCTCAATTTTTGGTCTTGATGATTGATCCAAGATGGGGAAAACCTGTTGGCCACATCCATGTCTGGACTATCAGCTACAGGTCATATAAGGGTTGCACAGATGCTGAGAAGGTTTCGTCTGCACCTGTAGACAGGATGTTTCAGATAATAATATTTGACTTGGTTTTTATTATGTGGGGAGTTTCTGGAATTTAGCATAAGGAAACAGGATATAACTTCTCGGCTTTATGAATCAGTTGGTACAGTATATGAAAATGTATAACAGGCCCAAGCTGTATAAACTGTATACATTGCAGAAAACCTGAACTTCAAGGGAAAAGGGCTGCCTGTGAACCTCACTATCCTAATCGCTGGTGACCGGTGCCATTAAAGAGAGTCTGTCACCAGGAAGTTTGTCATCAATCCAGCCATATGATAGGGGTCATTATACTGAGCATCATCTTACCTTTAGATAGTCAAACAGACGCACCATTTCCTTGAAAAAGCAGTTTTTAGAAATATGCCAATAAGACTCAAGTATACTTTGGGTTGCCAGATCCTTCGAGGGCTCCAGCTGGGAAAAGCCACTTACGTGTTCAGGGATTCGACAAGAAGCATTATATAGGGAACATGGAGATGGTGCTCTTGGAGACTCTGGCACTTGACATGCTGCATGTATGGAAGATATAATGATGCTCAGCATAATGTCTCAATAAGTTCCTATGATTCATGTCTTATCCAACCTTATCCAGGTCTCTACCTCCTCATTTCTCCAATGTACCACTTTTCCTATTTGCAAAGCTACGCCAAAGCAATACTTTCCCATCCTTTGTGTGCCAAACCAAAGCTTCCTCTTGTCTCAGACCATTACTTCCTCATAGCTACTCGTGTGCCAAACCACATCTTCCCCACCTCTTCTATGTGCCATATCATCCATTCCTCACATCTTCATTACTACGTACCAGACATCCTTTCCCCAAGTCTCCATGTCCCAAACCACTCCTTCTTCATCTCTCCTGTGGGTCAGATAAGCCCTTCCCCACCTTTCTTGGTACCAGACCACACCTCAAGCAGTTCTCTGTACTAGATCATCTTTCCTCGGCTATCCTGCATACCAAAATGCTAGACCAATCCTTTCCCAACGTATACCACACCACTCCGTCCACCGTTACCCAAGGTGATAAGATGATTTCTTACTGAGTCTCGATATCTGTAATATCCTGAGTTGTTGTAAGCCCATTGCTGCAGGATTGGCTTTAGATCCCTGTGGCAGCTGGTAACGGTATGGTTGGCTATACATTTGTGGGTGGGCCAGGACGTATGGAGCCATGTATTCCTTCATCAAAGCAAAACAGTGGCAGAAGCAATAGCTTTTCCAATCACTTAGCTGACACAATGTACATGTAGTAAGGTACTGGATACTAACGTTGTAGAGCAAGTCGACCAAAGCCAAATGATCCCCCTGCTGCAATAAAAAGAGAGAGATTCGAGTAAATGAAAACACGTGGAACATTCCAAAAACTGAGTGCTCCTATAGACGGCTTAGAACAATAAGACATTCATTGTGCACAGACCCCTCACGTATGAGGTCTTCTTTCCATCAGAAAAATCACATTACATGTCTAATAGGAGAAAGTGTTCAAAACAAAACTATTACTGGAGATTATAGGGTTAAAAAAGTCACTTGGATTAAATACACATATAGGTAAAAAAAATACCATCAGTGGATTCTTTATAAGGCATTTGTACTATCATACCATGGCAATTCCTTAAAGATTGCAGTCCAAGTCTTCCATATCATCATAACCTAAAAACTTTCTTTTTTGGGGTTTTCGAAGCTTGTCTACTGGGCTTTACCACCTTATGAACCTGAACCTCGACTATAGGCCTTAAACATAGTGCCAGTGCAAGTACAGTATTTACTTCTAAAGGAATATAAGAAAGTTCAGAAATATTACCATAGCATGAGTCGAATGCCCCTATATAAAACTGATATAGACGACCATTTCTTCCTGAGCTTTTGTCCTTTTCTTGGCCAGTTTTTGGCTCTCATAAGAAGCTCATGACTTCCTGCAGAAATCTGGTTTTTGTGGGTTGTCATCCAAGGTTCTCATTTGGACTGTTCTTTCTAAGGGGCGTTGATGTCTTATTTTTACAGTCTGTTGATCTACTCCATTCCCACTATAGTACTGATACCTGATTCAGAGGAGTTTTCCCTGCTGAATTCTCTTTCTCAAGTCTCTTTAGCACTGGACTCATCCTGGCCACAATCCTCACATGATTCTGCTTGGCTAGCACCAGCGTACCCTTTGTCATGCGTTCTGCCACCTCTAGCCCATATTTACTACTTTTGGCCTCTTCTCGGAGCTCTAGACATCGTTCCTGGACATTGTAAATCATTTTCTGGATAGCTGCCCAGTCTGTCTAAGTCAGCTGGCATAATTCTTTCCCATTTCTCACCACTTTGGCCAGCGTAGATTGGTGGTATAGTATCTCTGCCTCTAAGACTTTGATATAATCAAAAAGTTACCAAATCTGCAGCCCTGGGGACATAGTTACAGTGGCCATAGAGGGGCTTCAAGCTTTGGCTCTGGCTGTGATATTAAACTACTTTGTCTTTTATGCTGGGCGGTATTGTAAGTCAGTCTATGTTTTCCATCGTCTTAGTCAATGCATACGTTTTTACAACTGCAGGTAGGTTTTTTACACCAAACTTTTATGCAATACAAAAAAATGGCCGTATGGCAGGATAGGACAGAAAAGAGGGGTAGACAAGTAGAAAATGTGAGCAGTAATTTTTAGGACAGTGAGTAGAGGTTTGTAGAAAGGAGGGTGAATGGTATAGTTGGACCAACTGGCGGTGGATCAACATCAGCTCTCATTGCCTGTCCATTTATTAGCATTGTGGGTTCTGGAGCTCTTCACAGTCAGTGCCCTATGGGTAAAAAGTATGCAAATTATCTCTCTAGTGCCACCTATAGGCAACTATCCTTTCTGTCAATATCAGAGTCAAGGGGACCCATCTGTAGAGCTGATTTTGGGTTCTTGTTCCTCATCAGTATAGGTCAGAGTACTGGGAGAGTAAATGAGATGACCTCACCCCCCACAATAGCGTCAACAGCTTCTCTTCTATCCGGTACCCTGTTCTGTACTGACGATGGGCAAGAACCTACAGATGGACAAAAAATTCCCATCTATGGACAAATGCATTGAGCTGCATAGCCATAGTGTTGTGGATACATATCACTGTATGTATTTGTCAACGTTGAAAAAATTTGTCATCCCACTGCATATCAGAGGTCACTAGAGATGAGCGAACAGTAAAATGTTCGAGGTTCGATATTCATTTCGAGTAGCCCCTCAATATTCAACTACTCAAATAGAATATCGAACCCTATTATAGTCGATGGGGGGAAAATGCTCGTTTCAGGGGTAGGCAACGATCAAATTATACTTACCAAGTCCACGAGTGAGGGTCGGGCTGGATCCTCCGTGCAGTCTTCTCCTTGCAGCTTCCCCGCGGCATCTTCCGGCTCTGAATTCACTCTGCCAGGCATCGGGCCTGGGCAGAGCTGACTGCGCATGCCTGAACTACAAGCGGACATGCGCAGTCGGCTCTGCCTAGGCCCGATGCCTGGCAGACTGAATTCAGAGCCGGAAGACGCCGTGGGGAAGCTGCACGGAGAAGACTTCTAAAGGTAGAAGAACCAGCGTTGATTGGCCGACTGTATAGCATTCGGCCAATCAATGCTGGTTCTGCATCAAACTTTTCCATTCGAATAGCGAGTGGTACTCTATTGAGTACGAGTATTTTGAATACCGTAGTATTCAATCGAATACCTACTCGATCGAATACTACTCGCTCATCTCTAGAGGTCACGTTTCAAGGCTCTTTTATGGGTTCCAACATTGACTCACAGGGTATCCACCAGTACGCGCCATTATTATCCTTTCTGGAGGACCGTTACACTTATCGTATCTCTTCTAGGGGCATTGGTTCCTGGGGTGGTTATGGTGCCATATAGCGGCACCGCAGTACCGGTGGCTCTGTAATATAATACAATCCTAATAGGATGCACCAATGTCTTGTTGGCATCTACAACTATATTACTAAGTCATGATATTTTTTTGTATCTAATAATTCACTGGAAAATATTAATGAGTCCAAAAACATTGGCAAATGGTCAGACCTCTATTAAATAAGACAATAGGTTAACCAGTCTTCTTCCAACACCCATGAAACTCTACCAGATTAGAGAATTTTCTGGATCAAGGAACACTAAGTAATCTTAAAAAATGCTGCAGCTCCAAAAAAGTGAAATAGCCATTTGGGTTTTATTAAAATGTTGGCATTCGCCATGATTTTTCTCTCCAAACGATTACTATTACGGTTTCGCTGTATCCTCTTGTGTTTCACCTATGGCATCAGAAACCTGTCAATCTCGTGTGAGATTAGGTGTGTTATCACATACTCTACCCACTGAGCTCAAAAATCCATATTTGCGGTCATTCCGTAAGATACGGTATGGCGGTATATTCGGAGCAGGGTGACATTGGAGTGACAATTCGTTTCTTTATTTTACAGATACAACAAAAATGTAAAGTACAACAAATGTTCCCCATCTGCCGAGCTTGCATTTGTCATATATTTCAACATCTATTATTCAATATGACATTCTCAATAGACCGCAAATAGTAACTATTAATTCTCATTGGTTTGCTATTGCCAGAACAAATTCCGATACGTTCGGGTTATGACACATGGTGAGGTTAAGCAGAAACCATTCGAAAACTGATGTTGAAGTAAACAGCTTGAAGTTTAATATGCTACATATGGGCTTCTTGGAATTAGAAACGAGAAGTCAGAAAAAAAATGTGTTGGGTTGGCCGTCACATGAAAATATTAGACACAGCGCTGGGCCAAGTTTCAGTATTTCTCCGATAGACGTACCAAGCAGATTGTTATCTGTGAACTTCTACAGTGAAAGCATGAGTTAGTCAAGTTGAATCAGCAAAGTGGAAAAGCACTCATGCAAACGCGTTGTGCAGATGTATAAACACCTCAAAGGCTAAGTTGTGTTGGTTTACACAAAACGTTACACTATCATTGGTCAAAAAAAACTTCTTATAGGGGGCTTTCATTTGGAAAAAAAAAATGTATTAGCTTAAATGGCAATACATGGGTACAAAAGGCAATAAGGAAAGAGAATTGTGTGAAGTATTAATACTTAAAATAATTTTCCCTGTAGAAATATGACAATTATACAAAAACACTATAGGTCTGTGCATGTCATACTAATTTGGCTCTGTTAGCCATGTATTCCTTGTAGAATACAGTACAGCTTCTGCTGCATCATCAATCAAAGAAGCAAGGAACTCATTTAGACTGTTAGGTTTTCTTTCTCCGATGGGGTATGTATCAGGGTATCTATCTTTTACTGTTACTAAATGCTGCTGCCTTGGCAGGGTCTCTGAGAATTAGAAGTAAAGTCTATTAATAATATAATTGTTTATTTCACTGAATATACAGCAGAAGCTATACTGTATTCTAATGGGCTTGTATTACTGACTCTACCCATAAATTTGATTCTCTTCTCATTCTTTACAGAAGCCATACTGTATTCTACTTGGCTTGTATTACTGGCTCTACCCATAAATTTGATTCTCTTCTCATTCTTTACAGATGCTATACTGTATTCTACTGGGCTTGCATTACTGACTCTACCCATAAATTTGATTCTCTACCGCATCCTTTACAGATGCTATACTGTATTCTACTGGGCTTGCATTACTGATTCTACCCATAAATTTGATTCTCTTCTCATTCTTTACAGAAGCTATACTGTATTCTACTGGGCTTGTATTACTGGCTCTACCCATAAATTTGATTCTCTACCCTACCCTTTACAGAAGCTGTACTGTATTCTACTGGGCTTGTATTACTGATTCTACCCATGAATTTGATTCTCTACCCTACCCTTTACAGAAGCTATACTGTATTCTACTGGGCTTGTATTACTGGCTCTACCCATAAATTTGATTCTCTACCCCATTTTTACAAAAGCTATACTGTATTCTACTGGGCTTGCGTTATACTGACTCTTCCCATAAATTTGATTCTCTACCCCATCCTTTACAGAAGCTATACTGTATTCTACTGGGCTTGCATTACTGACTCTACCCATAAATTTGATTCTCTACCCCATCCTTTACAGAAGCTATACTGTATTCTACTTGGCTTGTATTACTGGCTCTACCCATAAATTTGATTCTCTACCCCATTTTTACAAAAGCTATACTGTATTCTACTGGGCTTGCGTTATACTGACTCTTCCCATAAATTTGATTCTCTACCCCATCCTTTACAGAAGCTATACTGTATTCTACTAGGCTTGCACTACTGACCTTACCATTACTTTGATTCTCATCTTAAATTATACAGTAGCTTCATTAGAGTAATCTTAATGATAATAATCCTTCAGCTATCTCAATGTTCCAAGAAGAACACAAGCACAGGTAAACCAAATTTCTGCTTTCAATCTAAAAGACTAGAAGAAACAAAAGAAGTTTCCAACAATGGACACCCATCACAAAACTACAAGATAGAATTGTGTAATAGGTGGTAAATGTATCAGTGGGAGCCTAACCTCTGTCACCTCCTCTGATAACTAGAATGGGGTCCTGAGCCCTGCCATTGCTTCTCATTGTATGGCTATAGCCAGGAGGACTGTCAAGTGCTTGTACTCAGCTGTCTCCATCAGTCCTATGGACATGGAGTACAGGGTGCATGCAGTTTAGTACAATAGCGTATATTGCAGGTGTTGCTAGTACGGGGAGCACCTGCTAAGTCTAAGTATAAAAGGCAAATATTGAACATGCCGCTCGTCTTCAGAATGATAATAGGGTGATAGGCATAGGAGAAAAGCAGATGACAGATCTACCGATCTACTAACCATTTTCTTTAGCTGTGTGTATACAGAGGAACATAATGAGGTGATGAGTCCCAGTATAATATGTTCCTGGCACCGTACCAGTTCTGCCACCGAGCTGACACAAGTCCTGATGAGAAAATGAATAGACAATATGAATGACAATAAGACATCTGGAGCAGATGGCTCCATGAATTCTTCGAGAGAGTCATTTTGTGAATTGTAGCTTATTATTTCTATTTTTACCATCACCTCATGCCAGGTTTGGCACCAAAGACTAACATTAAGGAACGCGGCATCTTCCTTTATAAACAAGAGAGGTGAAATATCTGTAAATCACATATTGGGAGTCTACAATTGGGTCTAAGGTCATCATTAAGGTATCTTACTATTCAGAATGCTCATGTTGTGGACACGTTAGACAAACGTTAATGTTAGATACCCATCTATAGCATAAATATATAAATATATATATATATATATATATATATATATATATATATATATATACAGTCCTATGAAAAAGTTTGGGCACCCCTATTAATCTTAATCATTTTTTGTTCTAAATATTTTGGTGTTTGCAACAGCCATTTCAGTTTGATATATCTAATAACTGATGGACACAGTAATATTTCAGGATTGAAATGAGGTTTATTGTACTAACAGAAAATGTGCAATATGCATTAAACCAAAATTTGACCGGTGCAAAAGTATGGGCACCCTTATCATTTTATTGATTTGAATTCCCCTAACTACTTTTTACTGAGTTACTGAAGCACAAAATTGGTTGTGTAACCTCAGTGAGCTTTGAACTTCATAGCCAGATGTATCCAATCATAAGAAAAGGTATTTAAGGTGGCCAATTGCAAGTTGATCTCCTATTTGAATCTCCTCTGAAGAGTGGCATCATGGGCTACTCAAAACAACTCTCAAATGATCTGAAAACAAAGATTGTTCAACATAGTTGTTCAGGGGAAGGATACAAAAAGTTGTCTCAGAGATTTAACTTGTCAGTTTCCACTGTGAGGAACATAGTAAGGAAATGGAAGAGCACAGGGACAGTTCTTGTTAAGCCCAGAAGTGGCAGGCCAAGAAAAATATCAGAAAGGCAGAGAAGAAGAATGGTGAGAACAGTCAAGGACAATCCACAGACCACCTCCAAAGAGCTGCAGCATCATCTTGCTGCAGATGGTGTCACTGTGCATCGGTCAACTATACAGCGCACTTTGCACAAATAGAAGCTGTATGGGAGAGTGATGAGAAAGAAGCCGTTTCTGAACGTACGCCACAAATA
The DNA here is from genome assembly GCF_031893055.1 of Leptodactylus fuscus. Lineage (NCBI taxonomy): Eukaryota > Metazoa > Chordata > Amphibia > Anura > Leptodactylidae > Leptodactylus > Leptodactylus fuscus. The sequence goes on from NC_134271.1 coordinate 129,516,289, forward strand.
GAGTTGCCTGAGGTATGAAAAAGCACATTTGGACAAGGCAGCTTCATTTTGGAAACAAAAATTGAGTTGTTTGGTTATAAAAAAAGGCGTTATGCATGGCGTCCAAAAAGAAACAGCATTCCAAGAAAAACACATGCTACCCACTGTAAAATTTGGTGGAGGTTCCATCATGCTTTGGGGCTGTGTGGCCAATGCCGGCATCGGGAATCTTGTTAAAGTTGAGAGTCGCATGGATTCCACTCAGTATCAGCAGATTCTTGAGAATAATGTTCAAGAATCAGTGACGAAGTTGAAGTTACGCCGGGGATGGATATTTCAGCAAGACAATGATCCAAAACACCGCTCCAAATCCTCAGGCATTCATGCAGAGGAACAATTACAATGTTCTGGAATGGCCATCCCAGTCCCCAGACCTGAATATCATTGAACATCTGTGGGATGATTTGAAGCGGGCTGTCCATGCTCGGCGACCATCTAACTTAACTGAACTTGAATTGTTTGTCCAAAATACCTTTATCCAGGATCCAGGAACTGATTAAAAGCTACAGGAAGCGACTAGAGGCTGTTATCTTTGCAAAAGGAGGATCTACTAAATATTAATGTCACTTTTCTGTTGAGGTGCCCATACTTTTGCACCGGTCAAATTTTGGTTTAATGCATATTGCACATTTTCTGTTAGTACAATAAACCTCATTTCAATCCTGAAATATTACTGTGTCCATCAGTTATTAGATATATCAAACTGAAATGGCTGTTATAAACACCAAAATATTTAGAACTAAAAATGATTAAGATTAATAGGGGTGCCCAAACTTTTTCATAGGACTGTATATATACTAGCCTCTGGCCGCAACTTCGTCTACAGGTTGTTGGAGTGGATGACATGCCTATATTCAGCAAATTGCTGCCATCAATGGTTTGCCTGCTCCGTTATTTCGGCAGCTCTTAAGCTGTCCTGCTGCTGAACTTGCGCTGTGCCCGTGATTGTTGCGGCATCTCAGCAGCTTGCTGGAATGCCATATAATGAGCGTGTTGTTGGCGTTAATAATCGGCATGCTCCGGTGCTTCAGCAGCTCTCAAGTTGGCCTGGCACTGAAGTTGTTCTTTGCACCATGCCTGTAATTGTTCCGGCTTCTCTGCAATGCCATATAATGAACGTGTTGTTGGCGTCGATGATCTCCCTCAGCTCCGATTGAGGAGAACTCTGTTGACTTCTGGCTACCTTCATAGCTCTTGTTGTTTGCGACAAATTAGATTTTCTTTTTACAGGCACGTTTAAAATTGACAAATTTCCAATTTGGATTAAAGGTGTTTTCCATTTCAGTTTGTCTGCAGTGCCTGGAGCAGATCAGATATTATGCAAATGCGTGTAGACAATCCACTGAGGGTTAAGTGTGTTTACATAGAGAGATAACAGCCCTGGGACCTGAGATAAGCTCCTGCAAGAGCAGTGTAATATAGTATGTGAACATAAATTCATAATAGTCGCGTAACCATGTCATTTACAGAGATAAAAAGTAGCCTATGTTTTAATCAAGGTTACAATCTATCTATGTGCTGAATTTCTAACATTTATAATATTAGTAGGATAGGATAGGATATATATATACACACAGCTACATAGATTGAGTGTATGTCAAGAATACTTGAAGGAAAGAATTATCTTGGCCTAGTTCAACATATTATTTTACACTGTAGATTCACAGGAAGACTATAAATCCCCTATAAGCTTTCAGACTTCTTCACGTAGAGGATAAAAATTCCTTCTTGATTCCATATATGACAATTCAAATCTATCCCTATGTATAATATTTCTTTAAGATTAGTCAAGGAAGTGTCTTCTCAGTATGATGTTTCCTTCTGATGATCACAAGGAAGGTAGTTTGAGGTATTTGCCATTCTTCACTTTTAGCCCATTCATGGGTTGGATACTCCGGTTACAGACCTTAGGATAGACATATCAATGGCTGACAGCATTAGAATATAGGATCGATTGGGGTCAGCAACAATCACCAGAGCATCAGAGGTGGGCGATGTGTTCCATTATCATGGTGGCACTATGGTCTGGATGGGCTTATATACTGCTTGTTAGGGATATAAAGAACCTCAGCACTACCCTTACATATGGATATTCATTGTGCAGCATCTTAGGCTATGTATCGGTGTAATACACTGGGTACATTATTTGAGAAATTACCCAGTTTATTTTGATATACTGTAGATCAGGGGTAGGTCATCTGTTTTGTTTGGCGTGCCAATTTAAATAAAATTAAAAAAAATCAAAGATGTATCAGAATGCAGCTACGGTATATTCTTAGCCCACTGGAATTTTTACTTCGATGCAAAGCTGCATTTGCATGGTAAGTTTTTGCACGACAAAACAATGCCTGCGTTTTTTTGTACAAAAACACACTACAGTGGTCCCTTGACTTTCGCGGGTCCGACCTTCGCGGAAGGGCTATACTACGGGTTTGGTAGCCCTTAAAGAGAGTAGCGAAAAGGGCAGAGACTATGTTTTTTTTTTATGTTCCCTGCTGCCTTAAGGCTTGTTTAAGCAGACACCTCTTCCTTGTTTTTATTTGAAAATTTTAACCTCCCCCTCCCCCGTCGCCTTTCCTGCGTCATTTTCGAGCCTTTGAGGTGTTAAGGGGCGGGGGAGGGGAGGCGGAGTCAGGGGCGGTAGTAAGACGGAGCTGAGTTTATTTATCTGGGGTACATGGGCGGAGCCAGCACCTTCTGCCCCAGTGTAGGCGAGAACTCCCTCCCACCCTACCCTTGCGGTTTTTGTTTTTTTTCTGATGATTTGTTTTATTTTCGTGTTTGCTGTTTCTGTTTTTTTTCTTGCAGTTGTCACAGCGTGGCAGAAGGCCATGCCCCGCGGTGGGGAGGAGTTTGCCCAGAAGTCCACTGTCCACCAGTGGGCAACCTCTGGAGAAGTCTTAAAGGAAGAAGGCGGGGCATGAAGGGGTTGTTTTTGTAAATGTTGTTAATAAACTGTTAAATTATAATTAAATAAGCTGTGGCTGATCCCAGCTTAAACCACACCCAAGGCCTGTGTGTGTCATTTTTTTAGGAGGTGTCTGGAGGTGTTTGGAAATTGGTTATGATGTTATTTACATCCCAATAGTCTTAATATTAATGGAAGGATACTTCGTTGTTTTATTGAACACCACAGGTTTTCCTGCGGCCGCTCATCAATATCATCAGAAAAAGTTTTGTGTATACTCATATCATTTCATATACTATACTGTACTGTACGTAGACTATTTTGGATATGAACAGTATTGCAGGACATCCCCTAACATGAGATTAAACACTGAATCTCCACTTCACAGAAATTTGACTTTCGCGGGCGGCCTTGGAACATATCCCCCGCGAAAGTCAAGGGACCACTGCATTATACAGAACATTGTCCCATAGCGGACCCTGCACATGGTATTATGTCCCATAGTAGCTCCTGCACAAAATATTATGTCCCATAGTGGTCTCTGTACACGGTATTATGCCCCATAGTGACCCCTGCACACAGTATTATGCCCGATAGTGACCCCTGCACACAGTATTATGCCCCATAGTGGCCCCTGCACACAGTATTATGCCCCATAGTGGCCCCTGCACAAAGTATTATGCCCCATAGTGGCCCCTGCACACAGTATTATGCCCTATAGTGTCCCCTGCACACAGTATTATGCCCCATAGTGGTCCCTGCACACAGTATTATGCCCCATAGTGGCCCCTGCACACAGTATTATGCCCCATAGTGGCCCCTGCACACAGTATTATGCCCTATAGTGTCCCCTGCACACAGTACTATGCCCCATAGTGGTCCCGGCACACAGTATTAACCCCAATAGTTGCTCCTGCACACAGTATTATACCCCATAGTGACCCCTGCACACAGTATTATGCCCCATAGTGGCCCCTGCACACAGTATTATGCCCCCATAGTGGCCCCTGCACACAGTATTATCCTCCATAGTGGCCCCTGCACATAGTATTATGCCCCATAGTGGCCCCTGCACACAGTATTATGCCCCATAGTGACCTCTGCACACAGTATTATGCCCCATAGTGACCCCTGCACACAGTATTATGCCCGATAGTGACCCCTGCACACAGTATTATACCCCATAGTGACCCCTGCACACAGTATTATGCCCCATAGTGGCCCCTGCACACAGTATTATGCCCCATAGTGGCCCCTGCACACAGTATTATGCCCTATAGTGTCCCCTGCACACAATATTATGCCCCATAGTGACCCCTGCACACAGTATTATGCCCGATAGTGACCCCTGCACACAGTATTATGCCCCATAGTGGCCCCTGCACACAGTATTATCCCCCATAGTGGGCCCTTCACACAGTATTATGCCCCATAGTGGCCCCTGCACACAGTATTATGCCCCATAGCGGCCCCTGCACACAGTATTATATCCTATAGTGGCCCCTGCACATGGTATTATGTCCCAAAACAGTCGATGCGCACAGTATTATTTCCCATAGTGGCCCCTGCACACAGTATTATGCCCCATAGTGGCCCCTGCACACAGTATTATTTTCCTTAGTGGCCCCTGCACACAGTAATATGTCCCATAGTGGCCCCTGCACACAGTATTATGCACCATAGTGGCCCCTGCACACAGTATTATTTCCCATAGTGGCCCCTGCACACAGTATTATGCCCCATAGTGGCCCCTGCACACAGTATTATTTCCCATAGTGGCCCCTGCACACAGTATTATGCCCCATAGTGGCCCCTGCACACAGTATTATGCCCCATAGTGGCCCCTGCACACAGTATTATTTCCCATAGTGGCCCCTGCACACAGTATTATGCCCCATAGTGGCCCCTGCACACAGTATTATGCCCCATAGTGGCCCTTGCACACAGTATAACATTTCAACTTTTATAATATTCCAATTTGTGCCTCTCACTAGCCATTATTACAGTGTGGGGGCTCTTCATACTCCAGAATATAATAAGTGGAGGGCCAACAGAAGTGACAATCATTAAAAATAATGTTACTCACCTCTCCTGTGTTCCTAAGCAGAGCTTTGTTCCCTTTGTCGCTTCTGCCTGAAGTCAGCGACTGCTGATTGATTTGCAGGTGTCACGTCGGCATGATTATTTGTAATGACAGTGGATGTGACCCCCTTATGCGCTATCAGCGGTCTCTTACTTCAGGCAGAAGCACCAAAGAGAACAAAGGACTGCTTAGGAGCGCAGGAGAGGTGAGTAACATTAATTTTTTTTTATGTTTTTCACCTCTCTGGGGCTCTGCTTTTTATACTCTCTCAAGAGAGCTCACAGTGTTATGAGAGCAGTTTTGTTTCACCCGTGTTTTGTCTGATTGAAACAGCTGGGCAAGGACTCAGGCTGTCCGTGCCAAGGAAGTGAGCCTCATGTGCCACTCTTGGCGTGCGTGCTGGGGGTTGCTGACCCCTGCTGTAGACATACTGGACGACTGAGATGACATCTAGGTGAACCAGTTTCCTTCTTACTTGGGTCCAGTCTTCTCAATAACAAGTCATTCTGTAGCCCCTTGCTGCTCCCTGAGTTCTGCTGCTATGTGGGAACATATCCTTGGCTCACAGAGCTAAAAGGACCCAGGTCAAGGCAGTTCACTCGAAAATAAATTTATGTTGGCGCCATTTTAGGAAGTAGTGAACAATTGTCAGGTAATATCACATTTCGCTATATAGTGGGCTTGCAGAATTAATTTTACTGGTGGGCACTAGGCACCCCAGACCGTCACTACTTGTAGATCCATAAAATGGGGTTTCCCATTGGAAATACTAAAAATGAAACCTTAATGTGACTGGAAATAATGAGCAAGATGGTCAGTAAATAAGATGAGGATATGATCCGGTTTCCACCAGTATAAACAGCTTGTGATGACTGAATGATGGAATCAAAGATGACTTGAGTTGTTTGTGTTTCTCCTAACCTTCCCTGAGACTCAAGCTGATCCAGGAATGTGCCTATTGACTCCAAACAAAACCCATGTGTACATTTTCATGGCTGTACATTGACCCTTTTCTCCTAAAGTTGCAAGGCTGATTGACCCCAAAGAGGTTAAAGCTCTTAGACATTCATTACCTTAAGCAAAATAGATTTCCTGTCACTTGGGTGAGGGATTGGTCTCTTAAATCATATGGAAGCTACTGGCCAAGAAGTCTAACACTAGCATGCTATGCCCCTAACATTCTCATTGGAATACTAATTCTCCTTAGGTGGCAATAGCAGAATGGTTAAGAAGCCTTAGCTTCAGCCAAGAAACCAAAACAGTAGATGTTGTCTAGGGGGAAGCTCAGGGTGGTGTTGGTCCTCATTGGAGAGATCCAGCTTATGTATGGAGTATTACAGAAAACACTCCACCTCCAGAAGAAGAAAAGAGTCTTTCTAGAGCTGACTATAGGGGTTACCTTGTAAAACAATCCTTGATCCTTTAAAGCACCTCACAACATGGCTATGGAGGTCTAGGGGGAAGACATCGGTATCCAAAATAGCTATTCAGCTCAACGCTGGGATGAGGTCCATGTGCCTACAGATGGTTAGCTTAGGTCATGGTTTATATTACATCATTTCTTGTGTAGCAACTTTCTTTATGGTGCACCAATAAGACCCCCAAAGTGTCCCCCTAAATAACATTGCCCAGTCATTCACCTGGGGGAATAAATCTGCATCTTGTGTAACTGGTTTTCCATAGATTTGGGCTCCACATCTGAGATCATAGGTGTTGAGGTCTTCAAAGTCAATGGCACCTCTTACGGTGTCCTACATACAGCAGAATCATGTGCAAGGAACCTGTAAGGTCTAACATGGAGTTTCTATGGTTCAATAGGTCGGAGTTGTAGGAGTTGTAGGCCCCCTGTATCCCACCATTTGGTGCCTCTATATGGTAATATATTACATAGATATTCCAATTTAGTAGCAAGGTATCTAAAGTAAAATATCTACTTAATATGACGTTTAGAGATGAGCGAACACTATTCCGAATAGCACGCTCCCATAGAAATTAATGGGAGTGTGCTATTCAAAACGGCTGTTCTGAATAGAGTTCGCTCATCTCTAATGACGTTTAATGGAGCATTTGGCTTCCCCTCTTATTCCCATCTCAGCCTGACTCTGTATGAAATTAGACTCATGTAGAAGTACAGTAAGAGCTCATAGACTTTTACGAGTCCCATTTTATGGCTCTGTAGAACTTAAAACTTCCTCGGAGCCTAAATCTAGACAGGTGCACAAGGCCTTATACTTAAGTCACATTCAGGTCATGTTAAAGGTCCCTCAAGAATCAGACAGCGAGTAGTAAGACTAGATCAGTAATGGCATTTTAGAAGAATGTATACATCAAACATAGGTAGAATATTGAATATACTAATATGGCCATTTTATTAGAGACACCTGCCCTTTCATGACTGGAGCTTCCCTGTGTAGATATTAGACATTTGACCCTGGAATGTAGCATGTCGTCCGTGGACCAATTTCAGTATGAATCCACATTAGGGAATTTTATTTTGCTTTACTGGCCAGCCCTAGACTTTAATCCTATAGAGCTGTGATGGCGAACCTATGGCACGGGTGCTAGAGGTGGCACTCAGACTCTCTGTTTGGTCACCCATCCATGGAACAGATTATGTCGTGTGTGGGCCACCATGGAGCAAATTGTACGGTGTGGGGACCACTGTGCAGCAGTTTATACTGTGTGGGGGCCACTGTGGAGCAGATTATACTGTGTAGGGACCACTGTGCAGCAGATTATACTGTGTAGGAGGCCACTGTGCAGCAGATTGTACTCTGTGGGGGTCCCTGTGAAGAAGATTGGACTGTGTGGGGGTCACAGTGGAGCAGAAAGCTCAATAAAGCACCATTTGTGTGACCATAATTTGTAGGTCCATAATTGTGTGCAATTGTGGATCCGCTCATTATTAAGGTTAAATTGCCATGTTGGCACTTTGTGATAAATTAGTGGGTTTTAGGTGGCATTTTGGGCACTCGGTCTCTAAAAGGTTTGCCATCACTGCTATAGAGTATCTATAGGCTGTTTGGAGCTTGTCAGTACCTCTATATGGTTTATGGCAATTGCATGAGGCTATCCTGTCCAAATGGACCAATATTCTTGATGAATTATTTTAATACCCATTAGAAACTATGCCACTACTAACTTTTGCAGTTCTAAAGACCAAGGAAGGTGTAATGTGCTCTTAGATGGGTGTCTCTAATAAAGTGGCCATCTCATGAATTTAGTTGCATTTAGTTGCACCTCCAAGAGTTTCATCATCATCATCAACACTATACACAGTATACACTAACCATGGCAAATGTTGGATATCAAGGCCCAGGGCATCATTGTAGGACCAAGTACATTGGAAATCTGCATACCGCCTTGGTTATATAACACGGGGCCAGTGGCAGGGTGTTGAACCATTAAACTATGTAGGGTATAAGAACTTTAACTGTAGGGTTAAATGGATTTCCTATGTAAAGGAAATCTAGGTAAAAATGTTCTAATCCTATTTTCTGCTTATAACATAAGTCCCATTGATTTTGTGTTCCCTAAGGCCAATTTCAATAGCAATATCTGCATGTCATTGTCGGAAGCTTAATTCCACCTCGTGTTGTAAACTCTTCATAGATATTTCCTCAATATGTCATAACTACCTATGTAATTGAGAAATTTACCTCCGCTTTTATTTCATTATAACGAAAGCTGAGACCATCAGACATCATAACATATTAATATAAGGATTGCTTCCGGTATTAGGTTGCTTTACTGTTTATACTACATTTTTACTGTAGTCACAGTTATAGGTAAACCAAAGCAAGATTGACAAGGCCAGATTAAGACCACATTTTAGGCGAAATACGGCTTTGTATATTTAGAAGAACGGTACATTGTAAAGCAATAGAATTAGGTAGGCCAAGCCCAATGAAGTGGCCTATGTAAGGGAAAGAAAGCATTGTGTGTGTTGCATCCTGACATGTCCGATCCTTACTATTAAAGATTTTTTATATATTTATTGATGTCTAAGTCTAGATTATCTCACCATTCAGAGCACACACGCCTGGCCAAACCAAGTGTGGATGTGCACGGAAGACCTGTTGGCCAAAGAAGTGTTTGGCCGATAGCTATTGAGTGTTTATGGCTGTTCTTAATGGGCTGTCGGATCCAAAATGCCTTCCAAACCAATATTAGTGCCCAGTGGCGTAACTAGGAATGGCGGGGCCCCGTGGCAAACTTTTGACATGGGCCCCCACCTTCCTGATCGACACCAAAGACCTCGACCGACCAACCCCCCCGACGCATTCTTTTGCGCTCTATTATGCCCCATAGTGGCCCATGCACATAGTATTGTGCCCCCTGCACACAGCATTATGCCCTGTAGTGTCCTCTGCACACAGTATTATGCCCCATAGTGGCCCCTGCACACGGTATTATGTCCCATAGTGGCCCCTGCACATACTATTATGCCGCATTGTGGCCCCTGCACACAGTATTATGCCCATAGTGGCCCCTGCACATACTATTATACCCCATTGTGGCCCTTGCACACTGTATTAAGCCCCATAATGAACACCCATGAACAATTATTATACTCTGGGGTCTTTTCAAGTGACGTCAAGTGACGTCAGGGACATCACACAACTAGGCCCGATACCTATACGGAGCGCGGAGAGGTAAGTAACACTATTTTTTATGTTCCCTTACCTCTCGTGGGCGTCCGATCATTATATTCAGGGGTCTTTACAGACCTCCGAGTATAATAATAGTGCTTGTGGGTCCCACGGCGTCACTTACCTGCCAGGATCGGTAAGTAAATAGGGCCCGTTACTGGCTGGAGTAACTCCAGCCGGTAACGGCCCATTAAGAAAAAAAATTGCAGCGGTAGCAGCTGTCGCTGGGCCCCTAATGTCCCGGGCCCGGTGGCAGCCGCTAGTCCTGCTAACCCGGTAATTACTCCCCTGTTTGTGCTGTGTAATGGGTTTTAATCATAGCTAAGGGGGGAGGGGATATTGGGCATAAAACTTTAGAGAGAATTGAAGCACTTGCAGTTGTCTATAGGCAAATCTGGCCCGCCCCTTGTGTACTTACAGACTGATTTGCATATCCAGAAGATGATTAGCTCTGATTTGTTTCAGCGATTTGTGGCCATAAAGGCATGTTCCTGTTCCTACTAAGGCTATGGCCCCACATTGCCGAAAAATAGCTTTATTTGTTGCAGATTTTGCTGCAGTTTTTTGATCCAAAGCCAGGAGTATATTGAGAAGAAGGGAGGAGGACAAGAACTTCCTATATATCTCCAATTCATTTTATAACCACTTTTGTCTTTGGCTCGATAAAACGGAGTAAAATATGCAGAAATAAAAAGCTAAGTTTCCGCAACCTGGGGCATGATCCTATGGGAAGAAAGATGAGCGAGCCGGGTTCTCCTCTGGAATCACTCATGTTCGGTCCAAATAGAAATAGCTTTTATTATAATGTGAGATCTCTTTAGATTGAGATAGCACCAATACTCATCTTCCCTCACCTGGGTGTACAGTGTAGGCTCCCCAGCGTCCATAGTCCTCTCTGTGAGGTCATGGAGAGACCTCTGAGGCCTGTGACTGGGCCTCAGAAGTCACACGGGGGGCACCGACGTCATGAGACCTACATTAAGATTGCCCACATACTGGCAAGCACCACCTAGAGCCATCCCTGCCCGTACAGAGGCGGACAATCAGACTGTGCCGTGTACAGTAGTAGAGCTGGCAGTCTTACATGGCCTATGTATTGTGCTATGCATTGGCAGACAATGGCAAGGCCAGATTTAATATATTTCCAACACTTATTTTGAAACACATCTGCCATGGCAAACTGGTTCCTCGAGATCGCCCCTTACCTTCCATTAATACGAGGTGGGGGGGACCTCGTCCTAAGATCATACTTTAATATATAACAGATGTCTTATATTTTTGAAATCTAGTTTTGTTTAATAGCCAAAAAGTATTAAGATGTTTTTGGAACTATCATCATGATATTCTTACAGTACAGTATTGTTACTTATCTGGGCATCTTCCCAAGTAAGGGATAAAAATCTTATCGTAGTTATCATCTCTTTATTCTTAAGATGAGCGACTGTCTTGATCTGCTTTCATTAAAGGGGTATTGCAAGATTATGATACTGATGAAAGATAATCAATATCAGATTGGTGGGGGACCGAAAATCTGGGGCCCCACTAATCAGCTGCGGCCTCTTCACTGTATACATACATTGTATAGACACTGTACTTGGTGTTGTGGCTCATTCCCATTTGCTTGATACTGTTAATGATAAGTTGACTACCCTTTAACAGTGATGTAACTAGGAATGGCGGGGCCCTTGGCGAACTTTTGACATGGACCCCCCCAACCCAGCTTTCCCCCCGACCGACCCCCCCTGAAGACCCTGACTAACTGACTCCTCCTCCGCATTCCTGCACGAACTATTATGTCACATAGTGGCCCCTGCACACAGTATTATGTCCCCATACTGGCCCCTGCACACAGTATTATGCCCCATTGTGGACCACTCATGAACAATTATTATACTCTGGGGTCTTTTTAGACCCCAGAATATAACAAATGGAGACCCAGAGGAGTATACAAACATAAAAAAACACTGTTACTTATCTCTCCTGGGCTCTTTAGCACTCCCTGCTGATGTCGGCCATCTTCAATGATGGAAGAGACGTCACTTGAGCCAGGGCTTGCGTCGCGACACATAAGGAGGCAAGCCTGGAACACGTGACGTCTATGGCATCACACAAGTAGGTCTGAAGCCTTCTGAAGCCAGGAGAGGTAAGTAACAGTGATTTTTATGTTAACTTCACCTCCCCTGGGCCTTCGATCATTATACTCAGGCATCTGAAAAGACCCTTCTTGTATAATGATGGTCATTGTGAGGTCCACGAGCCTGTAGCCTGACTTACCGTTCCTGGTTCCTGCTCACAGCCGCCTCCACGGGAGGGTAAGCACCCGTTATTTGAGCAGGTAGCGGCCTATTAAAACAAAGATAAAAAAATCTACAGTGATGTCCCGGGCCCTGCGGCAGCTGCTATCACTGCTACTCCGGTAGTTACACCCCTGCCCATCGAACTATTTAGTTTTGTTTATAGCTTACAGTGTTGAACTATTAGTATATTTGAGCCAATTTCTCAACCTCAATATTATAATAATAGGTATAAGAATGTACCATAAAGTAAATCTATAGTCCTGGCTATAGTCCTAGCATTTCTCCAGAATGTTCTGTTTCATGTTTCATTTCAAGGTTTGCCGAGGTAAGTTGAGTAGTGCTCGGTAACACAGTGATCCCCATCACAAACCTACTGCTTCTCACACGATATCTCAACATTATTATTATGATAGGAACAAGAATGTGCCATTAAGTAAATTTATGCTCCTGGCTCCAGATGAATAGCATTTCTCAAGAATCTTCTGTTTATGTTTGGGTCTCAGTTGTTGATGCTGGTGGTTGTATCCATCCATGTTGCTGCTTTTTCTCCACTTCCTCTTCTCTCTTCAAGTTTTCTAAGTCTAACCATCCATCTCCAAAAATCTGCTTCTTCTCAAAATATGGCCAAAATATCTCCAACGTGATAATTTGTTCTTCGAAAAGAGAACTATCATGACTACGTTCTAATAATTTTTTAATCATTTCGGTTCTTTCCTTGGCCTCTGCTTCATCCATTATAGTTTTCTAAAGTGAGATCTTTCAGCACGTTCTCTCCAGGCAGAAATTTCCTTTTGATCTCGCGGATCTTCTGGGAAAGGAATATTTGTTTTTCCTTATTTGTTCCATCATCAATATCTGTACACGATCTGCTCCAGGGCATGTATTCGCTCTTCTATCTTTTCAAACACAGAATATAGATTCCATCTGGTGATGTCCAAGTGTGAAGATGTTGATTCGGTTGCTTGAAAAATGAGCTGGTAAATTTGAAGGTCGTAGGCGTAGACTGCAGTCTCTTCTGCTTCCAAAATTGTGAGTTTGATGCTAAAGTTTTCGTTCTGAGACTTGGCTTTGCTGTCTACTATCAGTAGTATTACAGCATGTTGGTCTTTTCGATACAAGCCTGAGACACATATAACTTTTCATTCTCTTCTTGTCCCGGTGGGAGAGAGAAGGCAACCGCATTGGAGGGTTGTAAAATAAGTTTCTTTGAATAAATTATTGTACGCTGTCGCTGCCCCCGCCTCCAAGGTTAGTGTTAAAGAGCTAGGAAGAAGGCGGGGCTTGTGGCTTAGGAGAGTGTGGGCGGGTACAGGGCGGGGAGACGTGACGTCTCCCCTCCCAGTACCCGCCCACACCCTCCTAACTCGCCCACACTCTCCTAACCTGGGAGGCAGGAGGCAGCGAGGCGAAGAGGAACGAGAACACCGGGCACCGGACCAGCTATCTCTGCAAGTAAGTGGACACCAGAGGGGACTAAGTAGCCAGAGGATTAAAAAGCGTTCAATTGTTAGATTCCATGCTGTATAGTGAATAGGATTGTTTTTAAAATCCGATCTCCGATTAGCAAAAAAGTCCCATTGACTTGCATTGGGATCAGAATTGGGATCAAGATCGGGTTCGAATGAAAAATGATCGGAAATCGGATTTCAAGATCGATCCTGAAAAGTCAAGATCGGCTCAACCCTACTGTTGAGCGAATGTGGGTGAAGAATTCTAGAGACTAATGGCAAGATGTATTCTGAAAACCCTTCCGTGGGCACCATGAAATCAGAACCCGCCGCTGCGTAGCTGCTGATTATTAAGGAGTGAACCTCAAAAAATTTTCAAGGCTTGCCAGGAAGATTAGTTTTAGATGGAACAAGTTGTTTGGTCCAAATGGGAAGTGCTAACATTATATTCTGTGGTCTGGTCAGGCCCCAGAGTATAATAATCAGAGGCCAGGATGGGTGCAAAAAATTTTATAAAAACATGGCTGCTGTTTTCACACTGAGTTTTTTGGTCAGGAATTTGGGCAGGAAACTGACTCAAATTCCTCCTCCAAAAAACGCCTCACCATACAGTCCTATGGTGAGGCGTTTATAGGAGGAGGAATTTGAGTCAGTTTCCTGATCAAAAAAAATGATCATTTTCCAGCCGATTCTGATCGTGAAATTTGCTCAATCGCCGATCAAGATCCGATCTTTTCCGATCCCGATCGCTCAACCCTAGTAACTAATGTATACAACCAGCATAAAGCGGTTAGGATAATAAATTATTTATCCTATATCTATAAAATAGAGGATAAACTGGCGATTCCTGAGAATTGGCAAACACAGAGCCAAACTTTTTTTCATTCGACTATTTCTAGTGGTCCCATTGACATGAATAGAGCAAAGGTGCATCTACATCCGCTGCTACATTGTCAATGGGAGTCAAACATCCCCCATTCTCGGGACTGGTGGGGTCTCAGTAGTCAACTCCCCGTGATCAGCAATCTATCTTATGGATAGAGGACATAGGGGTAAATATTTTTTGTGCATGGCCCCTTACTCCAGGTACTCAAAGTCAATGCACATAAGTGACTGTAAAGAATATTGAGGATTTATGGTTTAACTTTTGGGGGCAATTGACTTCTAGGCCTAACATGCATGTTAATGGGGAACTGCTGGGATTAAATCTGCCAGGCATTTATCTCACACCCTTCAGTCACCTAATATCAATGGACAGTTTTACTAAACTCTCCAATCTAACTTTTATCGATGGTTTTATCTACTGAAAGCTGCACCAGACATATTGAGGCCCTACATTTACGAGCCCAGTCCAGACCTTCTATGACAGAACTGATCATGACACGACCTAATGGGCTCTGAGAGCACTAACTGTGCGGCCTCTGGTGGGCTCCTAACCATGACCATCTGTCCTCTATTAGCGCTGTGCGGTCTAACAACATTGTGAGGAATCTATTCGTGGTTTCTGGCTGTAAGACTGAATTTCCTTGCAGTGAATAACAGCCAACAGATGTCGGGCAATGGTAATACATGCTATAAAGCACGACTATCATCTACATGATGTTCCTGGCTAAAGATGGTGGCAGATAACGTGAGGGTTGCTTATTATTTGACTCACCCCTGGCTCACACACAATGACCTTAGTTACATAATTTATCATGTTGAAAAAAAGACCCAGGTCCATCGAGTCCAACCTATAACCCTACAGTGTTGATCTAAAGCAAACCAAAAACCCTCTTGAGACAGATACCAATTACCCCATATTAGGGAGAAAAATTCCTTTCCGACCCTATATATGGTAGTCAGAATAAATCTCTGGATCCCATATAGATCAATCTAGTACCTATAACTTGTAATATTATGTCTTTCAAGAAAGACATCCTGGTCCATCATGAAACTGTACAATATATCAACTATTACCATCAGTCCATAGTCCCAACGCTTCTTTGAAACCTTCTTTGCTCTAGTTGTTGGGAGCACTTTTTTCCAACCTCAATAGCCCCAAGTTTGATAACCTGTCTTATATAGCCTTGAATAGTTATAGCATCTGAACTGCCATACAGCCAAGTGACCATTAAGCCTCAAGCAGTTGGGTTTATTGTAGCCGTCAATGGGATGTGAAGTTCGAGTCTTCCATAGCTCTTTCGGCAAGAACAACTGATAACCCTTTGTGCCTCTAACAGAAGATACTGGGGAAAGAAATGTCGGACATGTTGAATTGAAACACCCAATCCTTTTGTTCTCAGGGGTCTCTGGCACTGGCACCATTGACAATACATAAACAATTAACTGAAACCAAGCATGAATATATATTGGATGGTCTCGAAGCTAAGCTGTTGACCAATAGCTATTGAAGGCGTACTGGCACTGGCAAATTTGTTTCGTTCTCCACTTATTAGACTACTTTCATCCTCTTCATCTCAGCTTTTAATAGCATCTGTACCCATCTTTCACCCTCTACACCTCTGCTCTGAATAGCATCTGTACCCATCTTCAGCCTACAGAACTCTATGGAGAGGGGAGGGGAAGGAGGCTGGTAATTGATTCATAGACTAGTGGTAAGGTATTTGCCTTGAACATGCAGCAGTGTCAGAAAAGCTGCCTCAAGAACAGAATAGTAGAATTTAGCAGCTTTAGTTATTTATGCCTCTTTTCCAATGCCCTCCTCCTACCCCTCTCCATAAACTTCTGTGTGAAAGTAACTCTTTCTGATAATATAGTATATGTGGAGCAAGGTGGCACTACCAAAAAAAGGCAATAGTCTGGATAGGGGTTGAAAAAATTACTGTATTAGGGTGGTTCTCAAAGTGAAGCAAAATCCAAAAGATATATAAATAATAGAAAAAAAACTTGGCACTCACCCTTTACGTAAAAAATTCCAAAGTTTATTGAAGAAGTCCAAGTAAAAACATATACAATGGGAGGAGGCACGCTCAGAGGAAGCGTGCCTCCTCCCATTGTATATGTTTTTACTTGGACTTCTTCAATAAAGTTTGGATTTTTTACGTAAAGGGTGAGTGCCAAGTTTTTTTCTATTATTTATACTCTTTCTGATAAGTCAGGAAGAAAACATATTATAATGTTTCTTATATCCACCAGTGTAATTCATCCATGAGAAGTAGTTTATAACTGGAGGTACCCTTTACTCCTCATCCCCAGTCCAATAGTTTTAGATGGGTCACCCTCAATAGATTTTGGCTGTGGTTATGTTATCCAGACTTTTAAGCTCTAACCTAGCTCTAGGCCAAGTGATAAAACTACCGCAGTATTCTAATATAACATATAATATAGTGGTAAGGTATTTGCCTTGAACATGCAGCAGTGTCAGAAAAGCTGCCTCAAGAACAGAATAGTAGAATTTAGCAGCTTTAGTTATTTATGCCTCTTTTCCAATGCCCTCCTCCTACCCCTCTCCATAGACTTCTGTGTGAAAGTAACTCTTTCTGATAATATAGTATATGTGGAGCAAGGTGGCACTACCAAAAAAGGCAATAGTCTGGATAGGGGTTGAAAAAATTACTGTATTAGGGTGGTTCTCAAAGTGAAGCAAAATCCAAAAGATATATAAATAATAGAAAAAAAACTTGGCACTCACCCTTTACGTAAAAAATTCCAAAGTTTATTGAAGAAGTCCAAGTAAAAACATATACAATGGGAGGAGGCATGCTCAGAGGAAGCGTGCCTCCTCCCATTGTATATGTTTTTACTTGGACTTCTTCAATAAAGTTTGGATTTTTTACGTAAAGGGTGAGTGCCAAGTTTTTTTCTATTATTTATACTCTTTCTGATAAGTCAGGAAGAAAACATATTATAATGTTTCTTATATCCACCAGTGTAATTCATCCATGAGAAGTAGTTTATAACTGGAGGTACCCTTTACTCCTCATCCCCAGTCCAATAGTTTTAGATGGGTCACCCTCAATAGATTTTGGCTGTGGTTATGTTATCCAGACTTTTAAGCTCTAACCTAGCTCTAGGCCAAGTGATAAAACTACCGCAGTATTCTAATATAACTACCGCCATGTAGCTCTTAGCTTTAAAACAGCAATATTTTTTCCCATGAGGTCACCCAACCTCTTGAAGTTCCATAAGACAAACTAAGTTGCTTTTGTTACCAACTATACAAACACTGTTCACTCGATGGTTAAATAGTCCCCTGTTGCATAAATGAGCATACCCCCACACGCTATATGTTCACGACTCAAGCTTCTGCTCATTTCCAAGGCAATTCAGGGCTAATGAAGTTCAAAAGCTTCAAGGAAAAAAATTCCACTTTAAAGAATTCCCAAAGCCAAAAGTAACACTGGGCAGCTGAGCGTCAGCACAAACAACCATAAAAACCTTACAGCCCCTGCTGCCTGAGAAAGCAAACCTGAGCGCAAGCAGAGCACAATAGGTAGGCAAATATAATTAGCAAATGAATTCATATTGTGGAGGACGGGCTAATTTCTGGGAATTTCAAGGACCCCTTATAGACAAAAAAGAGCCCTTCCAAGTCCTATTCTTCCTGCACACAAGGCTCGGAGTTTTCCCTAGTCAATCTGAATACGGCTCCTATGACCTTCTAAACTTAAAGTGCATTTTACACGCCTGGACGCCCAGCCACAGAACAACCTGAGAGAGAGGGAGGGGGGGGGGGGGGGGACCAAAGGGAAGGGGGCAGGGAATTGATTGCAATAGGATATACAAGTGGGGGGCTAATTTACATGGTAATTGCCAAACCGTGGTTAGATTTTGCCTCCCTTGCCAAGATAGCGAACACACAAAAAAAAATTGACATGCGTCGTGTTATTGTGGAGGTGCTGACTATGAAATTTCCTTTCCACTGTCTTGATGCTACAATATAACATTCCTGTTATTATTAGCGGGGAATTTTAACAGCCTTGCACGGACAGCAATTATGTTGCGTACACACAATACAATAGTCTCCCATCGCAAATAAATCATTGGCCTCCCATCCAGCTTTATGCTGGCTGGATTTCATGGTCTGGTGACTCTGTGTGACCCCTGTTGCACTGCTGTTCCTAAACTTCTAAGATAAAGTTTATAACTTTGTTTTCATGAGCCGGGGATTGGAAACCTTATAACTTTTTTCTCCAGAAACTCCTGTGCAATGACCCCCCTTGGACTTGGAGTAGAGATCCGTCATGCCATGAGTTTCATGGAAAAGGCGTGTTAATAGTTAACTAGTTTCCTAGAATGCATCCTGCAGCTTGGCTGCGGTGATAGGGATATCTATGGGATCCATGTTTGCAGCGGTTTACGGCGTACGGATGATTCAGCAAACCAAATGCAACACATACAAAGATTTTCTGAGATATGTTTATTAAAATGGCCCAGGCAATAGGATAGTTTACACTATATATACAGAAGTAATCTGCATACAAATGTCAACATCTTTACCATTGCATTGTATCATCATTGTATCCATTGTTATGGTCCATTGGAGGATAGTCGGATTGTTATAACTGCAGTCACATACAGAGCCCGAGAAACCACATTATCTAGAATGGGATCCATCCGGGGTCTGTTCTTGTATACTGACACTGCCAGATAAAAGACTTGCAGAACTTTTTCGTCCAGCGATCATCGATACAAACTGCTATGGAGTTTCCAAACAGAGACTCCAACGCAGCCTAATCCTGTACTTATCCTGAGTTATAGCCTATAATGGACTCCAGAGCTGCACTCATAATCCTGCTGATAGAATCGCTGTGTGAATAAATTGTATTACTTATCTTGTAGTGATCATGAGTTATAACCTATATACCAAAGCTGCATTCATACCTCTGCTGGTATAGTCACTGTGCATATAAACGGTATCGCTTATCATACTGATCCTGAATTATTATTAATATATATATATATATATATATATATATATTATTTTTTTTTTTATTTTTTTTTTCAGGGCTGAATCATATACTCCACTACTGAGTCACTGTGCACCTACGTTATTTATCTTGTGCTTATTCTGAGTTACAACCTATACTCCAGAGCTGCATTCATAATTCTATTGGTAGTGTCACTGTTTATACAGTATACATTGCATTCCTTATTTTGTACTAATCCTGAATTATTGCCTCAAATATGCTCCAGAGCTGCACTCATAATTCTGCTGGTTGAGTCACTGCAGGGGAGGTTTTTGTATCAGTCTTTATAACAGGATCACTGGAGGCTTACTAACTTTGGAACATCTTCTGGTGGATTGTGCACCAGAAAATCCCTGCTCATAGTTCATGTAGATTTGCAATATAATTTACATCAATTTCTGATGTAAATGATAGTAATTCTATTTGGGAAAGGGCGGCCATGCCCCCTTCCACTAAGCCCCCCCCCCACTCCCCGCACATTTTGTTTTGGTCAACTTTAGGGTATGTTTACACAGAGTTTTTTGGAGCGGATTTTGACGTGGAAATCACCTCCAAATCTGGCTCCAATAACTGCTCCCATGGGAGCCGCTTACTTCAATGGGAGCCGCTCACTTCTTCTTTCCGCTAGCTAGTAGTGGAAAAAAGAAGCAAGCTGCCCTATCTTGCCGTGGATCCTGCAGCTGACTCAGCCTTGGAATCTGCGGCGCAAGGCTCCCTCCCTAAGGATTAGGACCATTCTTCGGGCCTAATCCAGAGCAGAATAGTGCGACGGGATGCCGGTGCACCGGCATCCCGTCGCGGCTAGCCGCATGGAAGTGATCACACGCGAAATGCAAATTAACATACCCTTAATATGAGAAAAGCAGTAGGCTAGTCTTGTGATGAGTTCAGTACTCCATCATGTATAATCTTCCATCATACTTACATGCCTAACTCTTCCAAATCAGAAGAATAAAATTAGCAATCTAAATTTTTGAACTTGAGAATTTGTGAAGATTTGTCCAAAAATCTTGAGCTTCAACTCCTTACTTACATAATGACTGTTCCTAATCTTGCAACTACTGAATAAATATTCTGAATTCTTGAATATTCATCCAAAAATTTAGGTGGAAACTAAATACTATCGCTTCAAAATGAATATTTCTCTATCGACGTCCATCATTTTTTTCCATCTAGAACTTCTCGGTCTTAAGACTGCTAAAAAAAAAAAAATTGGCAACCAAGAATTTTGAAATTCAGATTTTTTTGTACATTTTTCCAACAATTTCTAACCTATATATCTAGAATAAAAGCACTGTCATATCTATTTTATTGATTCAATCATCGTGCATTATTTTTATTAGAATATTACTAACTATTGGCCAATGTTTTTGCTTTGGAAACAGTAGTCACATGCCAGAGACAAGATTCCTCCAGCAAGCTTACCCTTGGATGTTGCAAAATCACCGGGGTTATAAAAATATTCCTGCTGTTGGGGCTTTCACAGGTCAAGTATCAGATTCTACCTTTGTGTTATGTGTTCTGGATCCTGAAGATTCCCCCCACCTGCAGCTGAAACTATTTTTAATGTTCCCTCGGGGGAGAATTCCTCTATGAATTACTTTTCACTGGAACAACATTCAGTTAATGATTTAGAGTTCGTTCAACTCGCCCATATTTCTTGTGATACATATTAAAAATGTATCAGTACTATGGGTGACGTTCTTCCTCAGCAATGGTATTTAGTTCTGATTAGATCTGGAAGGAAAACTTGTGATACCTGTTATTAAGAAATGTTCTATATCTCCCACGTATTTACTTTCTAAGAACCCAAGCAACCAAATAGGGAGATATGTTTGATATAACTGTGGATAAATTCAGAACATGGGGCACCTTATCACCCGTATTATTCCTGGCTTCGTTTGTCCCTCTGTTTGTGTCAACCTATTTCCCGTTTCGTGTTTTGCCTTCGGTAGACAGGTGTGGACGGTTTACGTTTCAGTAGAGCATACACTTATGGCACTACTGGGTGAGTGGAAACAGAGTTTCCTGGCTTCCATTTGAGAGGTGATGATGGGTAATGCTGTGGAGCTGAACACCATGCCAAGGTATTATCATGGGGAAGCCTATAATAGCAGATGACCGCCTTGTACAACCCCAGAAGGCTCAACTCACCCAGGTGCCAAAATACATTTATCCTTACTAAGTGCATTTGGAAGTCACAAAAATGTTTCCACTATGACAGGTACCCACTTTAGGCAAATAGGCTAGAGATACAAGGAAGGATAACTGTGGACCCGAAACCCTCTATTCAGGAAATAGTAGAGTAGAAAAGCGTCCTAGCGATTGCTGAAGAGGAGGAGGGAAGACTGAGATACCTTACTTTTTCCTATTCAAAACTTGAAGGTTTGGTGCTTGTTTTCCCTGTCACCTCCTTTCCATTACCCATGAGCCAATTTCTCACATCCTTCCCGACTAACAATGAAATTCTCCAAAGAGGGGCGTCGTGTTAGTTTGGATGGAACTAACCAAAACTGGAGCTCCGCTTATCAAAGGACCAGTGGCGTAACTAAGGTCTTATGGGCCCTGGTGCAATCTTTTGTCCAGGGCCCCCCTACCTCATCCCTACAGAAAATTCTTGATAGTGATGGTTATGGGGGCTAAGGAGTTTAATCAGCCTTAGTGTGGTTAGAGTAATCTGTGGGTCTTCTTGGCTTATGGTCCAGATGGAAGCTGCAATCTCAATACTGATGCCAGTGCTTATGGGCCTCCTAAGACTCTTGAACCACCATGCGATTGCACCCTCTGCTCCCCTCAAGTTACGCCCCTGCAAAGAACCATAGTAGTCATATCAGCCATCTCTATGGCATGTATACCGGCAGACAAAATAATGGTTGTCCATCTGACTGCAGCAATAATACATTTTAAGGACTAAGGATGGTATGGCACACACTGAAATAGAGTTTGTTCCACTTCTAGATACATTTGTAGCGTCTATAAATAAGAACAAACAAGTCGCTCCTAGTTCATGGTGACACTACAAAAACTTTGAAAACATCAATTGAAACATTATCAAAAAGTTGTCAAAAGCAGCTCCTCTGGAGAACAAGAAAAGAAATAATGTAGCTTCTACTATTCGAAGAACATTCACACCCTAGAGAACACACGGAGTAATGCTTCTCCAGGAGATTAGTAATTTCATTCCTACTGCAAGTCTCATACATCACAAAAGGCTAGGACTTCCAAGACAATGTATTATATTTTCAGTTGAGGATAGGTTTTTCTCATGGAAACATATGGTACTGCCATGGGCACGAACATGACTCCAAGGCGCATGATCAATTAATGACGCAGCCTGAAGATGGCTGTATACATTTCAGTAAAGAGTTAATCTTATATTGGTGACATGTTACCAAATGAAAGGTGGGATTTGGAACAACTGGATCCCAAAGATATAAGTTTAACATGTTACTATGACATCACGGGTGAAATAATACTACACATTTATAGCATATATTCAGTATCGCTATCAAGTACTGTACTATGCATACTTAAAGGAAGGTAAATAAGAAGGTGACACCATTGAGGAAAAAATAGGGTAAGGCAGCTGCCAATACTAAACCCTCTGTCCATTTGCGCCATTGTACAACTTTGCCATGTTATAGGCTATACGCTTTCAACCATGTCAGCCCTTGGGTACATAGTACATTCTTTCGGGCTTGTAAAGCTCGTACGTTTTCAGTCTTCTCTTTGTATAGCGGTACGCCACAAAATGTTTTTATGAGGTGTACACAACTTTTTATGGGATCCCACTAATTTGTGACAATGGCCGGCTTTGTCTTTATTTATTACCATTACTTTAGTATGGAGTCAGAATACCAGAAGGCAGGCAGCTGTTGACCCCTGTAGCCTTGAACTGGGATTAATTGATCTGTACAAGTGATGCCATAAAGTTGAAGGTATTTATTTTCATGGAAGGCCGTACAATGGCCAATTAGCCCTTGCCCTTGTAGCAACACTTTTCCTAAGGTTTTTACAAATTACATTCTTACCATAGTCCTACCTAAATAACAATAGAGATGGCGTTAGGCATTTCTTACACTAGTTCTTAAGATCTGCCATTCAGCAATGTTTCTATATTTAGTCTACAGTACAGACACACCAGCCAAGCCCGCCATGGTGAGACACTACTACTGCCAGGGCCAAGGCAACAGTAGGCATCTAGCTGCCCATCACAGTGCCCACAAGCTCAACAGAAGAGCTCCCATAGATCTAGTGACATAGTGAAAAGAAAGATACATCCTACCAATATAGAAGTCCAAACCTTATCAACATGGGAGGTTTCTTGACCCCATACACATAGACAAAAGTTGATGGGAACACATGGCTATCTTATATATAAAGGGGCTTTCCATGTCTTCACTTGGAATTTCAGCATGTTACAGCAGCATAGTAATACAGATACAGGATAATACACAGTAATATATTACAGAAGTAGACACACATATGCTGAGAAGAGAAGATATACTAGGAGTCCATAGTAGCTAAGGAACAGAAGAAGAAAGAAGGAAGACTTCATAGTGGTAATCATTAGTTTTCTGTGCGGACTGCTCTTCGCTTGGACTGATGTAGATTATACAGCCTGGTCGCGGTTGGAAGGAAGGACCTACGATAGCTCCTTCTCACACTTGGGGTGAAGCAGACGGTCACTTACAGTGCTGCCAAGTCCCATCAAGGTCCCATACATGGGGTGGGATTTGTTCAAAAATTTGTTTAAAGTTCAATATACCAAACCCCTTCTCCCTCCAACATATGCCAAATGAACATCAACCAAGCATTCCATGATCAGAAGGTCCCTCCAAAATTGATTTCGCCCACCTTAGTCTAATGAGTATGATTACCTTAAAAACAGAAGACAAAATGTGGATGTCCAAGATTAGATCATTGGATTCTTGTTGTTATCTAGTCTTCTTCTAAGGACTTCCAGTCTAGTGGAATACAAGTATGTCAAGACCTGAGAACATAACAATATTCAGGTTTGGAAATCCTAAATGGAAGGTGAACGTAGCATGGACAGAAGTAGAACCAAATAAATGGGTCACAGGAATAGGAACCACGCTTTCCCCAGAAGTGGTGAAATCCAGAGGTTTTTTTTATTGAAGTGACACACTAAGCGTTTTAAATGTATAATTAAAATATATCTAGTCTTCTTCTAACGACTTCCAGTCTATTGAAATACAAGTGTGTCAACATCTGAGAACCTTCAGGTTTGGAAATCCTAGAAGGAAGGTGAGAAATACCCCGAAGATCACCATTTTATGTGATGCAACTCCAGTTCTCAGACTCTCGAGGCAGATTTACATATGTGTGGATGGTATTAGTAGCTTACTTTATAAGCTCCAGATCTGTACTTGAGCTTTATTGCCCTTTTACCACACTTACACCATTAGCTATAAATCACTGGAGTTTGTGGGAAGTCAGCTGTCTGAAAAACTAACATTTGGCTGAAGAAACGTGACATGACCCATGTCAAGAGAACTGGCTCAGAAGCCACAAATCACCTATTGATAGGCATGTAAGACGACCCTTCATGGAATAGAGGAGGGCTGTTATTCTAAGTTACCTTTGGGTAATGAATAGAAGGATAGAATGTTGAATTTCTATAATGTTTCCTCCAATAAATGATGTAAACCATGTTGGGGGGAATTTATTAAAACTGGAGTTTCTTCTGCCTGTCCATTTCCCTGCAGATGCTCCAGAAATGTGCTCCGGCCCCTTAATAATTCTGGGACATCTTTGGAGATCCCGTCTCCTAAAATTGAGAACTGTGCCAGTTGCAAGCTGTGGAGAATTCGGTCAGTTTTCCGTTGTGAGATATAGTAAGGCTGAGGCCTGACGTTGCGGAAAAGCAGCTTTGTTTGTTGTAGAATTTGCTCCAGAATTTTGAGACAAAGCTAAGATTGGCCACAAAAGGAATGGGGGATATATAGGAGGATCTTACACTTCTCCAGTCTGCTCAATCCACTCTTGGCTTCGGCTCAAAAAACTGCAGCAAAATCTGCAACAAAAAAGCTGCGTTTCCGAAACATGAGCCTTAGCCTAAGTCTGATAAGCCAAGTGTCCCCACCCTGACCTTCCTTGATACCCACCACATTCTGCCAACCTTCTTATAAAGTGGTAGACAGAGAAACAACAAAATGGCAGATCTTTGGTTCATCTTTGGCCATTTCTACACCGGCTTCTTGGCACAATACTGTTAATATATCTTCCCCATTAACTGTATTTAAGAGAGTCTTTGGATCATCTTCTTTAAGTAGCGTCATTAGGGTTGAGCGATCGGGATCGGAAAAGATCGGATGCCGATCGGCAATCGAGTAAATTTCACAATCGCGATCGGGTTCCGATCCCACCTAAAAAAGATCGGGAACGGAATTCTGATCCCGATCGCTAAACTTACCTGCACAGATCCGCTGCCGCTCCCCGTTCTTCTCGCTCCTCTTCTCTCTCATTCACATAACTTCAGAGTGCCGTGTGCGCCCCCACCTCCTTAGGCTAATGTTAGAGATGCTAGGAGAAAGCGGGGCTTGTGGCTTAGGAAAGTGTGGGCGGGTACTGGGAGGGGAGACATGAGTGATGCATTCACATCTCCCCGCCCTGTACCCACCCACACTCTCCTAAGCCACATGGCGCTCTGAAGACATGTGAATGAGAGAGAAAAGGAGCGAGAAGAACGGGGAGGGGCAGCGGAACTGTGCAGGTAAGCGTACACCTAGGGGACTAAGAAGCTGGCGGATTGTTTTTTAATCACTAAAAAAGCGTGGAGTCCAGAAATTAAAGCGTTCAATTTTTGGACTCCATGCTGTGTAGGATCGTTTTTAAAATCCGATCTTTGATCATTAAAAAAAATGACTTGCATTAGTATCCGAAATGGGATCGAGTTCGAATGGAAAATGATCAGAAATCGGATTTTAAAAACAATCCTGAAATCTCAAGATCGGCTCAACCCTAAGTGTCATCCTTCTCCAAAGGGACCTGACACTAAAGATAGTGGTCATGTACATAAGGATTTCATGGCTGGAGAACAAAGCAATGATGAGCCCATAACCTCTTCATAAGTCAAGGGTCAGCCAGAGTTCTCCTAACTCTAGCACTACCTTACACAGTCAGATTATAGACCAGTACATTATCCGAGATGGTATGCCTTGCACCAAAGAAAGGGAGAGGTAATGATGCAGGAACTCCCAGACTTGGCGAGTTTGGTAAAATGCAGTATTTTTTCTGCTTGTCCAAGAAGATGCTAAGAAAGTGCAATGTCTGTAATGCTGTCTTACACAGAGAAAATTGCAAGCCGAGAAAATGGTGCAGCTTTAGAAGAATCCAGTTCACCACACCAGGGATCCCACTGCAGAAGCAAGACTGAGCATGAATGTGCACCTTGTCGCGTTGATTGAGGTCAACACAATCCCTGGAATATCTGAGGATATAAGCATTTATTTAATAAGTGGATGTCCAAAAAATATAATCATGGGGTGACCAACCGCTGGGACTCCCTTTGAATCTTCCCTGTGAGTGAAGGGCCAGGACACTTGTGTGGTTGACACTTCATTTATTTCTATGGGGATGCTACAAATTGCATCCCAGTGGTTGGACCCACAGTGATCTGACACAACCCCAAAATTGTAGTGGGGGAATTTACTATCAGTACTATGCCAAAAAAACTTGAATAGAATTGACACATCTTAGGTGCATGGTGTTCTGGCTTGCGCCTAAAATGACCTATATCAGCTGTTTTTCGTATTGCTCATCACTTTTTAAGACAGTGGGAGGGGCAGGGTGGGGCCAGGGACCATAAGGGTATGTTCACATGGCGGAAAATGAAGAGGAATCCCTCTTCATTTTCCACCATCAGCATTTTCTAGACGCGAAGGGGTGCTGATGCAGTGTATCGGCATTTCGTTGCGGCACCTCACTGCTGACCTGACTCAGACGAATGGGCCTAATCAGCAGAGAGTCTTGAGCCGCGCAATCGGGCAAGATCGAGAATTTACGCTTCTTTTTTCTCTGCCTCTCAATGAAAACAATGGGAGATGGACTCCGGGAGGAATCTGCCCTGGATTTCGCCCCCAAATACACAGCAAATTCTTCCATGTCAATCCTGGTGCACAGGACCCCCGAAGGTGTGTCAGAAGTATTAAGAGGCTCAGTAATTCCCATGTATCTAGCTCTAGAGGAGGAATTGAGATTGGTCATTGGATGAATAAATCACCCCCTTATTCCTCGCTCGATACAATAAACTCTTGAGAAGCCCATTACAATAGAGAAGAGTATTCCACCACCATTCCCCTAGGTATATCTCTATGCACTAGGATGATACAGTCAGATCCCAATGACAAGCAGAATGGTAATCTCCAGAGCATTGCCACAGCACAGTACAAGGAAAGATACTCAATTACTTTTATGTAGAATATAGGTATTATTTACTATAACAGACTTGTCAGTAGAGCAGACAGTTCCCTAATAGCAGAGCCCAGGGACCATGGCGGCAGATCATGTTGTATTTGTTATGGAGCACACCCATGGATAGGTCATGTGTACACAGCGTTCTATACACTCAGTCTTCATCTCTGGACACGCCATATAAATGAACTAATACGTACCTGTAGCCATGGGCCTGATAACTGCTCTCAGGGGTGAAATGGCTGTACTTTGTGTTCTCACTGCACTCATTAGGATAGATCTATTTTATGGCGCTTGTCCAGTCTTTTCCGTTCAGTGTAAATTTAGCACTTTTTATGGAAATTTCTTCAAATTTCCATTAGACTTTATATATCAGTTCTTAAAGGGATTCTATAATTAAAATCACATTTTTTCTCAATCACACGTAGGAATAGTCTTAAGAAAGGCTATTCTTCTCCTACCTTTAGATGTCTTCTCTGCGCCGCCGTTCGGTAGAAATCCTGGTTTTCGTCTGTATGCAAATGAGTTCTCTCGCAGCACTGGGGGCGTCCCCAGCGCTCAAACAGCACTGGGGGCGTCCCCAATGCTGCCAGAGAAATCTCCAGTGAACCCTCCATCATTTTCAGGAACGGCTTCTCTGCACGTTTTCTTCCGTAGCTGGGTTCAAACTTCTACGCATGCGCAGTCGGCTCTGCCATCGGGACTGCACATGCGTGTGGCCATTTTTTTATGGCCGCTTACCCCAGTTTACTGTGTAGGCGGCCACAAGAAAACGGCCGCTTACGCCAGGCGGGCATGCGCAGTCAGCTCTGCCCGAAGCCCTACAGCAGAGCTGACTGCGCATGCGTAGAAGTTTGAACCCAGCTCCCCATAGACTATAATAGGGTATGTGTGGTTTCTGCTAGGTTTCCACATGAAACATGCGGATAAAAAGTACTGCAAGTATCAATTTGGTAGAATTAGACAATACCAGGATTCGGTGACCTTGATTTCTAGTCTCTGCGTATAAGAGTAATGTGAAATAAGAGAGAAGTTTAGGAACCAGACAGAGACATTAAGCGACAACCATGCCTACAGACATTTTCCAGGACAGAAAAGTTATAATCCTTTAGAAACACAGACATATTTTGAGTGACACTATAATCCCCCGTAACAATAGTCTTGGTCTGTGTTTATACTCGTAGAAATGTGATCCTCATTGTAGCCTGATTTAGGAAATGCTCCATAATATCAGCAGTATTACAGCCCATGTATATGGAAGTATTCCAGGCATTATATGCTCTGTTTATATATGAGTATACTATAGCAGTAGGTTACTAGTATACTAGGGCGGACATATACATTATTTAGGGAGTTTTCCAGGGTGAGGACACTGTTGGTCTATCCTTAGGATAGGTCATTAGTATTGGAAGCTGAATGGGATGAAGCTGCAATACCCTGCACCAGCACCGTGAGGGTCTGCAACGTGGGGAGATGGTGGCAGGTAAACAGTGAAGAAGCTACAATGCTCTGGTGCTGATCGTTGGTGCCCACCAATCTGATATTGAAGGCCTATCCTAAGGGTAGGTTATTAATATCCTGAGCCTGGACCTCCCCTTTAAATGAATCACATTGGTAAACAGAATTTTTATTATGTATTGAATTCTCTTGTCTATATAGCACCAGCATACTCTGCACTGCTTTATATCCATTGTCATCACTCTCTGTCGCCAGAAGGGCAAAGAATCTAAATTTTCTAACAGGATGTCTTTGGAGTGTGGGAGGAAACAGGAGTACCCAAGGAAAACCCACCAAAACATGGGGAGAAGATACAAACTCCATGGAGATGTTGACCCCTGAGCTCCAATACCAGTGTAAAGCCTCATTCACATCTACATTTGGATTCTGTCCGGGGGAGTCCCCATGATACCCCCCCCCCCAATGGAATACCGAACGCAACTGCAAGTGGTGTGCAGTAAAAGCACACAGACCCCATAGACTATAATGGGGTCCGTGTGCTTGCTGCCAGATTTCCACAGGGATTATGTGGACAGAAAAGCAGTTCACAATCTACTTTCCTGTCTGCATAATTCATGCGGGCAGCGTGCGGCAAGCACACGGACCCCATTATAGTCTATGTGGTCCGTTTGCTTTTAGTGCACACCGCTTGCAGTTGCTTTCAGTATTCCATTCGGGGGGTCCCCATGCAGACTCCCCAAACGGAATACCGAACGCAGATGTGAACAAAGGGTAAGGGAGTTGTCACATGACTCCTGAGAACAATTAGAGACCAATCAGCTGTAAGGAACCAATAATAATTGTAAGTGATGTCACAGGTTCCTCTCCGGAGCTTATGTGAGCCTCCTGTTTCTGTGAGCCCCAGATTATGAGGGAAAGGGGATCACAACCATAGAACAGAGCACTGGAGACACTTCCTTTAGTTTCACACCCACCAGGACCACCATGATACACAACCTCACTAAGCCACAGTCCATAGACAAACATAGGTAGTAGTATGGGCCATAAGGAAAAGCTCAAAATGTCTCTGAAACCAAAAATAGTGCCAGGCATAGGACAGAAACATACCTTTGGCTATGTGTAATATTGACCTCATCTATAACGTGACTGCCCCATTACACTTACGACAATACTGACTGTTCTGACCTAAAACGAGTCCATTTCCCAAATGTCCCGCATATGTGGCCCCACTGCCGAGGACGTCCATTACGCCCAATCTTTATTACTACCATTTATCAATTGTGCGCAGAGCGGTGAAGTGATGGAAACTTCTGCTGAAGATGATGTACAAACATTTTCCTACTTGTCTCTTTGACCCCGCATTACTATATGTTTAGTGTATCTACAAATACAGAATGTTCTAGACTCCGTTCTGGCTGGCATGCTTTTACAAGATCACTAGATTATGATGAGTTTATCAGATGCTAGGAAACGCTGTATGGGCCAAGTATCATATAACACAATATCATGGTATATATAGATAGAATAAAGTATGTGGACTCCCGTCCTAATCTTAGAGTCCAAGTGCTTTAGCTATATTCAATGCAAATAGATGCATAACATTAAAAACAGCTTCACTTTTTGGATAGAGAGCTATGTTACATAACTTTTTCCCAGATCTATATCGCATGACCTATAAGACCCCTTATAGTGGGTCTTATGAACTTGGCCTAGATCACTTGGCCTAGATCACTATCAAATCAAATCAAATCAAACAAGCTTTATTGGCATGTCCGAATAGATATTTGGCATTGCCAAAGCTAGTAAAGTGGGGGGAGTTGGGGTCAGGGGTGTGAGTGGTGGGTATGGGGGGTGGGGTGGTTGATTTGGGGTATAACAGTCCGTGGAGTCTCATCTTCCTCTTAGTTGGTGACCGCTATATGGGGAGGTGGGGTGGGTGGTTTGGGGTATAACAATCCGTGGAGTCTCATCTTCCTCTTAGTTGGTGACCGCTATATGGGGAGGTGGGGTGGGGTGGTGGTTTGGAGTATAACAGTCCGTGGAGTCTCATCTTCCTCTTAGTTGGTGACCACTATATGGGGAGGTGGGGTGGTGGTGGTTTGGAGTATAACAGTCTGTGGAGTCTCATCTTCCTCTTAGTTGGTGACCGCTATATGGGGAGGTGGGGTGGTGGTTTGGGGTATAACAATTCGTGGAGTCTCATCTTCCTCTTGTTTGGTGACAGCTGGACACGTATTTGGCAGCATCAAATGCCTCTCGCCCTACCAACCAATCCACTATTCAGCACTGCTGATGGGCATACACCCCAAAACAGATGTCTGGTTTGGCTTCCATCCTAGCCCTTTTACAAGACCTGTAAAAGGGTCAGACACGGACTTATAGGTGACGCTAGGGAGGCACAGCTTTCTTTTAAGACACCTAACTTAAGCACACATCCATGAAATCTTCATAGGCAAACATAGCACGTATTAGGGTAAGTTCACACAGGGTTTTTTGGTCAGGGTTTTGAGGCAGTAATCGCCTCAAAACCCTGACCAAAAAGACGGCTCCCATTGAAATCACGGCTCCTGGAAAAAAGAAGCGAGGTGCTCATTGTTTAGGCCGAGTTGCCTTGCGATTCGGCCTGAAGACACTCCCTCCTCCGGACTAGGCCCATTCATTGGGCCTAATCCGGAGTGGAGTGCGCGGCTGGATGCCGATGCAGTGCATGTGAGCTTACCCCTATGGGTCATACTGATAAGTTCAGGTCCAAAATATCTCTCCACCATGGCCCAAATGCCATCTTCTTAAACGATAGGCAATGTACGCTATAGTAGATGTGTACTGTATGTAATATATTTGCGTTGGGTTATTTAACCCTCTTCTGTGGGCACCTACAAGTATCCCCCCCACCCTGTCTATTCCTATATTCAGAGCCCCACATAAACCCATTTTAGTTTCTCCTAGTAGAAATCCACCGTCTTCCTATCAGTTCTTTCTATTTCTGCAGGTCATTCTGTGCCTCACAGATTAGTACAACTCAGCATTAGTTTCTACCTTTCTTGCAGCTGCCTGACATTGACCTCTCAATTCCACAAAATCATGTCAAATATTTCTACGTCCAACAATCATTCAAATGAGTTTGATGATGGATTACGGTATCATGAACGCTTCGCCCCTCCCTGAGGTCACTCATTTTTCTTGTAAAGTGATGAGGATGAGTCACATTTTCCAACAAACGAGCAAAGAAAAAGTATCGAGAGTATTCAAAAGGCAAAAACTCATTTTTCATCTACAAGTGAAATAGGGCAGGGGGGGAATTTATGGTACGTTCTTGTGACAAAGATGCACCACATCCCTCGATCTGTGTCTTACTTACCGATCCTGGCTCCTGCTCATGGTCCTTGGCGCTTCCCCTTTTACAGAGGCGGCTATGAGCAGGAGCCAGGATCGGAAAGTGAGGCCACGTGCCTCCAAACCCCACAAGCACTTTTCAGTCCCCAAGTATAATGATCGGAGGCCCAGGGGAGGTGAAGGAACATAAAAAAAACACTATTACTTACCTCTCCTGGCTCCAGAAGGCTTCATGGCTACTTGTGTGAGGTTCCTGACATCACATGGGCCGGAACTTGTGTTCTTATGCATTGTGACGCAAGCCCCGGCTCAAGTGATGTCTCTTCCATCATTGAAGATGGCCGACATCAGCAGGGAGTGCGCCAGGGCCCAGGAGAGGTAAGTAACAGCAATTTTTATGTCTGTATCCTCCCTTGGTTCTCCGATTATTATACTCTGGTGTCTGAAAATGGGGGACCACCATGTCAAAAGTTCGCCATGTGGCCCTGCCATTCCAAGTATGCCACTGGACTTCAGGTATAACTCCACTGCTTTTCTGGCGTAAGTTATAATAAATTTGTCATGCCAAGGTGCCCACACCATGACTCGGCCTGGCTCTGCCCACTTAGGTAAAAAGAGACAAGTAAGATTAAACAAAGTTGGTGCATCATTGGTGCAAGAAAGGGGCCACAATAATACCCAAACTGGTGTAGATGGTTTCGTAAGTTCCCACTGTATGTTCCTGTTATTGTTCGTACGATGTAACACCACAAAAAATCTTGCTAATGTTCTGAGAAGACAATCAACAACTGAATGATGTAAAACTGACCGCTTTCCTAAATCTATTCCACATTCCCAGGTGGGGGACCCGGTCACAGTTCAGTTATCCTATTAATATGTTACAAGCGCATAGGAATTCCAGATGGCGCAAACAGGTGGGGAGACATGACAAGGGCCCTTGTGCGTGCATCTGAAACATGTAAGTGGCACAAGTGGAGCTACAATGACTAATCCTAAAAATAGCTCAAGTTCTTAAAGTAGATGTACATATACATGACAACCTTGTGTGATAGCAATAACACTGGAGAGGTAACGGCCTTCATGGAAGAGATCCATTTGTTGTATACAGAACTAATTACAGCAGGCAAGGCTTCATGGGAAAAGTATGTAAATTAGCTCTCCTCCAGAAGAAGGGGAACTCTCATGTTAACCAATGAGCATCTAGTTTGGCTAATAGTTTTCCAACCGGGAGCTGAAATAATCTGCATATATTACATAGGATGACATGACCCCCAGGAGCCCATTTCCTGAAAGTGGGCCTTGGACCATGAGCTCCTCTCTTTCCAGCACTAATCACAGCGATCAGGACTGCATCAGTTACATGTGAGCGCCCTCTGCTGGCTGATAAACGTTCTGCTGACCAGTGACAATGAACAATGTAAGTGGGGGAAACTGAAATGGCTTTTAGTGGGGAAAATAAGATTTAACTTTTTGGGGAACAACTGGCATTAGTGAGGGCGCTGTGTTTATTTATGAGGACTATTAAGACTGGTATGCATTGGGGAAATACATAGGGCATTCATGAGGGGCATCGTGGCAAGTACCCATGGGGAACGCTGTGCCTGGCACAGAAGGGGGAATTGAATCAGTTGTAGATCCAGTAGGTGGCACTGTCTTGGCTTCAGGAGTGTTAGCTGTGACGCACCCCAGCCTTGACCTATTTGGATGTTGTATCTTTGAAGTGGAGGCTAACTATGCCTCTCCTATGTGCAACCCTAACCCGCCTGGATTGATGTGGATACAAAAGATGGTGCCTCATACTAACAGTCACAGAAGGCAGCGCCACCTACTGGATACACAGTATACCAGGCAGCACCTGATATTACCCCCTCTATTCCAATATCTAGTCACTGAGTACCCAACATGTGACAACTGAAGTCAGGGATTGGCCATAGCAGTCACCTGATCCATTTCTCCCAATGCCAGAACCTGGGGTAGATGCGTTTTCCTCTTTAAATTGCCTTTAATAAGATTTTCTACTTACCATTGGAAATATGACACATAGTCTCCTGAATACAGGACATGGAACGTCTTGAGAAGTGGATTAAAAAGCAACATCAGCAGGTGACTGCGTGCAATCCACTGTATTAATCCGCTAATCCAGGCAGTGCGAGAAGTACCTGTCAGGAGAAGACCATGTCCATCAACGCAACAAGATACAATTCAGCTACATTATTCCTGGCGCTATTCCACCTATACCGGGACAAAGGCGAGTTATTCTAGCTAATATTTGCACAACACAATGTGAAGTCTTCGTGGCAGCTGACGGCAAAGAAATGTGTAAAAGTAAATGATGACAAAACTATTTACACAGAAAAATAGCAGAAAGTAACACAAAGAGACATCCGAGACAAGTCACATATGGACTGTGTGAGTGTATGGACTGCTCATAGTCACATCCGTCCGAGGCGTGAGATAGGAACATGTGAGGAAGTTATAATGCGAGGTATAGTAGTCATATTCATGATAGGATTCTGCACAATAATTAAAGTTGTTCAGGGAGAAGGCACACAGTGATGTTACAGAACAGGGATAATACACACAGTGATGTTACAGAACAGGGATAATACACACAGTGATGTCACAGTACAGGGATAATACACACAGTGATGTCACAGTACAGGGATAATACACACAGTGATGTCACAGTACAGGATAATACACACAGTGATGTTACAGAACAGGGATAATACACACAGTGATGTTACAGAACAGGGATAATACACACAGTGATGTCACAGTACAGAGATAATACACACAGTGATGTCACAGTACAGGGATAATACACACAGTGATGTTACAGAACAGGGATAATACACACAGTGATGTTACAGAACAGGGATAATACACACAGTGATGTCACAGTACAGGGATAATACACACAGTGATGTCACAGTACAGAGATAATACACACAGTGATGTCACAATACAGGGATAATACACACAGTGATGTCACAGTACAGAGATAATACACACAGTGATGTCACAGTACAGAGATAATGCACACAGTGATGTCACAGTACAGGGATAATACACACAGTGATGTCACAGTACAGGATAATACACACAGTGATGTCACAGTACAGGGATAATACACACAGTGATGTCACAGTACAGGGATAATACACACAGTGATGTCACAGTACAGGGATAATACACACAGTGATGTCACAGTACAGAGATAATACACACAGTGATGTCACAGTACAGGGATAATACACACAGTGATGTCACAGTACAGGGATAATACACACAGTGATGTCACAGTACAGGGATAATACACACAGTGATGTCACAGTACAGAGATAATACACACAGTGATGTCACAGTACAGGGATAATACACACAGTGATGTCACAGTACAGGATAATACACACAGTGATGTCACAGTACAGAGATAATACACACAGTGATGTCACAGTACAGGGATAATACACACAGTGATGTCACAGTACAGGGATAATACACACAGTGATGTCACAGTACAGGGATAATACACACAGTGATGTCACAGTACAGAGATAATACACACAGTGATGTCACAGTACAGGGATAATACACACAGTGATGTCACAGTACAGGGATAATACACACAGTGATGTCACATAAAACATACAGTATATAACATATAGTATATAACATATACTACATATGTTGCACCTAGGACTCTCAGGCTGGCTGTGCGCCCTAGATAAATGTTGTATACCACCAACAACCTAACAGATCTGGATACAGGCAGAAATAGGTTATGCACATATGGATGTCCCCTAGAATATCAGTCTAGATAATATCAGTACTACACCATTCCCCTTCCTAGGTCATTTTCGGTCTTGTAGACATCATCCATAACTTGTACATTATTGCTCCCTGGTTCATAACATATGTAACCCCGATGTGTCAGCCCGGAGAGGCGGTATGAGACATTTGGCTACACTTTAAGTCACACATCAGGTTCATATTATAACAAATTCTTTGACTCCAAGAAGCAGAAGGTCGGCCAGAAGGAGGATATGGTCTAATAACTGAGATGGTTCCAAGCAATCTATTTAGATCATGTTTGACCATAGCACTGACTCCATCAGACATGTAGATGTCCACCTCCATCTGCTGCAGATTGTGAATCCTCTTTTCACATTGCTTCCATTCTCCCTGCTCTTTTAATATATATAGCAGAATTGGACTGTATTGAATTGTTGAGACTTTGTTTATGATCGGTTATTCTCGGCTATCCCCAAAGAGACATCTGTAAGAGAAACAGAATAGAGTATTCTTGGCCAGAGTGTTGACCACCAATGATGGCTCCAACTCCTTGAAGTAGATAGAAGTCACAGCACACACCTTAAGTGCTATATCACATAGGGTTGAGCGATCGGGTTTGGAAAAGATCGGATTCCGATCGGCGATCGAGTAAAATTCACGGAATTCAGATCCCGATCTTTTCCGGCGGGATCGAGGTCAGAGGTTATCTCAAGATCAGCTCATCCGTATTCATGTATATATCATAAATAGGGTTGAGCAATCGGGATCGGCAAAGATCTGATCCCAATCGGCGATCGAGCAAATTTCACGATCAGGGCTGGAAAATGATCAGAAATCGGATTTTAAAATCGATCCTAAAATCTCAAGATCGGCTCAAACAATAGTTTGTATTTTTTTAATTTTTTCCCAAAAATATGGGTGATATTGAATATTTCGCATCGCTATATCATATGGTAAGCATTAGAGATGAGCGAACACTAAAATGTTCGAGGTTCGAAATTCGATTCGAACAGCCGCTCAATGTTCGTGTGTTCGAACGGGTTTCGAACCCCATTATAGTCTATGGGGAACAGATACTCGTTAAGGGGGAAACCCAAATCCGTGTCTGGAGGGTCACCAAGTCCACTATGACACCCCAGGAAATGATGCCAACACCTCTGGAATGACACTGGGACAGCAGGGGAAGCATGTCTGGGGGCATCTAACACACCAAAGACCCTCTATTACCCCAACATCACAGCCTAACAACTACACACTTTACACACTCAATACCACCTCTCTGACAGTAGGAAAACACCTTGAAACATGTGTATTTGGCACTTGCAGTGAGGAGAGCTTCTCACCAGCAGTGAATTTGGCCCTTGTAGTAAGTTGAGGTTGGCACCAACATTTGTTTTGAAAATCAGGGTGGATTGAGCCTCTAACCAGCAGAGTTTGGGCAAATTCATGGTGGAGGGAGCCTCTAAACACCCCAGTTTGGGCAAATTCATGGTGGAGGGAGCCTCTAAAAAACCCAGTTTGGACCAATTCATGGTGGAGGGAGCCTCTAACCAGCCCAGTTTGGGCAAATTCATGGTGGAGGGAGCCTCTAAAAAACCCAGTTTGGACCAATTCATGGTGGAGGGAGCCTCTAACCAGCCCAGTTTGGGCAAATTCATGGTGGAGGGAGCCTCTAACCAGCCCAGTTTGGACCAATTAATGGTGGAGGGAGCCTCTAACCAGCCCAGTTTGGACCAATTAATGGTGGAGGGAGCCTCTAACCAGCCCAGTTTGGACCAATTCATGGTGGAGGGAGCCTCTAAACAGCCCAGTTTGGGCAAATTCATGGTGGAGGGAGCCTCTAAAAAACCCAGTTTGGACCAATTCATGGTGGAGGGAGCCTCTAACCAGCCCAGTTTGGACCAATTAATGGTGGAGGGAGCCTCTAACCAGCCCAGTTTGGACCAATTCATGGTGGAGGGAGCCTCTAAACAGCCAAGTTTTGGGAAATTCATGGTGGAGGGAGCCTCTAACCAGCCCAGTTTGGACCAATTCATGGTGGAGGGAGCCTCTAAACAGCCAAGTTTTGGGAAATTCATGGTGGAGGGAGCCTCTAACCAGCCCAGTTTGGACCAATTCATGGTGGAGGGAGCCTCTAAAAAACCCAGTTTGGACCAATTCATGGTGGAGGGAGCCTCTAAACAGCCCAGTTTGGGCAAATTCATGGTGGAGGGAGCCTCTAACCAGCCCAGTTTGGACCAATTAATGGTGGAGGGAGCCTCTAAACAGCCCAGTTTGGGCAAATTCATGGTGGAGGGAGCCTCTAACCAGCCCAGTTTGGACCAATTCATGGTGGAGGGAGCCTCTAACCAGCCCAGTTTGGACCAATTAATGGTGGAGGGAGCCTCTAACCAGCCCAGTTTGGACCAATTCATGGTGGAGGGAGCCTCTAAACAGCCCAGTTTGGGCAAATTCATGGTGGAGGGAGCCTCTAAACACCCCAGTTTGGGCAAATTCATGGTGGAGGGAGCCTCTAAAAACCCCAGTTTGGACCAATTCATGGTGGAGGGAGCCTCTAACCAGCCCAGTTTGGGCAAATTCATGGTGGAGGGAGCCTCTAAAAAACCCAGTTTGGACCAATTCATGGTGGAGGGAGCCTCTAACCAGCCCAGTTTGGGCAAATTCATGGTGGAGGGAGCCTCTAACCAGCCCAGTTTGGACCAATTAATGGTGGAGGGAGCCTCTAACCAGCCCAGTTTGGACCAATTAATGGTGGAGGGAGCCTCTAACCAGCCCAGTTTGGACCAATTCATGGTGGAGGGAGCCTCTAAACAGCCCAGTTTGGGCAAATTCATGGTGGAGGGAGCCTCTAAAAAACCCAGTTTGGACCAATTCATGGTGGAGGGAGCCTCTAACCAGCCCAGTTTGGACCAATTAATGGTGGAGGGAGCCTCTAACCAGCCCAGTTTGGACCAATTCATGGTGGAGGGAGCCTCTAAACAGCCAAGTTTTGGGAAATTCATGGTGGAGGGAGCCTCTAACCAGCCCAGTTTGGACCAATTCATGGTGGAGGGAGCCTCTAAACAGCCAAGTTTTGGGAAATTCATGGTGGAGGGAGCCTCTAACCAGCCCAGTTTGGACCAATTCATGGTGGAGGGAGCCTCTAAAAAACCCAGTTTGGACCAATTCATGGTGGAGGGAGCCTCTAAACAGCCCAGTTTGGGCAAATTCATGGTGGAGGGAGCCTCTAACCAGCCCAGTTTGGACCAATTAATGGTGGAGGGAGCCTCTAAACAGCCCAGTTTGGGCAAATTCATGGTGGAGGGAGCCTCTAACCAGCCCAGTTTGGACCAATTCATGGTGGAGGGAGCCTCTAACCAGCCCAGTTTGGACCAATTAATGGTGGAGGGAGCCTCTAACCAGCCCAGTTTGGACCAATTCATGGTGGAGGGAGCCTCTAAACAGCCCAGTTTGGGCAAATTCATGGTGGAGGGAGCCTCTAAAAAACCCAGTTTGGACCAATTCATGGTGGAGGGAGCCTCTAACCAGCCCAGTTTGGACCAATTAATGGTGGAGGGAGCCTCTAACCAGCCCAGTTTGGACCAATTCATGGTGGAGGGAGCCTCTAACCAGCCCAGTTTGGACCAATTCATGGTGGAGGGAGCCTCTAAACAGCCCAGTTTGGGCAAATTCATGGTGGAGGGAGCCTCTAAAAAACCCAGTTTGGACCAATTCATGGTGGAGGGAGCCTCTAACCAGCCCAGTTTGGACCAATTAATGGTGGAGGGAGCCTCTAACCAGCCCAGTTTGGACCAATTCATGGTGGAGGGAGCCTCTAAACAGCCAAGTTTTGGGAAATTCATGGTGGAGGGAGCCTCTAACCAGCCCAGTTTGGACCAATTCATGGTGGAGGGAGCCTCTAAACAGCCAAGTTTTGGGAAATTCATGGTGGAGGGAGCCTCTAACCAGCCCAGTTTGGACCAATTCATGGTGGAGGGAGCCTCTAAAAAACCCAGTTTGGACCAATTCATGGTGGAGGGAGCCTCTAAACAGCCCAGTTTGGGCAAATTCATGGTGGAGGGAGCCTCTAACCAGCCCAGTTTGGACCAATTAATGGTGGAGGGAGCCTCTAAACAGCCCAGTTTGGGCAAATTCATGGTGGAGGGAGCCTCTAACCAGCCCAGTTTGGACCAATTCATGGTGGAGGGAGCCTCTAACCAGCCCAGTTTGGACCAATTAATGGTGGAGGGAGCCTCTAACCAGCCCAGTTTGGACCAATTCATGGTGGAGGGAGCCTCTAAACAGCCCAGTTTGGGCCAATTCATGGTGGAGGGAGCCTCTAAAAAACCCAGTTTGGACCAATTCATGGTGGAGGGAGCCTCTAACCAGCCCAGTTTGGACCAATTAATGGTGGAGGGAGCCTCTAACCAGCCCAGTTTGGACCAATTCATGGTGGAGGGAGCCTCTAAACAGCCCAGTTTGGGCAAATTCATGGTGGAGGGAGCCTCTAAAAAACCCAGTTTGGACCAATTCATGGTGGAGGGAGCCTCTAACCAGCCCAGTTTGGACCAATTAATGGTGGAGGGAGCCTCTAACCAGCCCAGTTTGGACCAATTCATGGTGGAGGGAGCCTCTAAACAGCCAAGTTTTGGGAAATTCATGGTGGAGGGAGCCTCTAACCAGCCCAGTTTGGACCAATTCATGGTGGAGGGAGCCTCTAAACAGCCAAGTTTTGGGAAATTCATGGTGGAGGGAGCCTCTAACCAGCCCAGTTTGGACCAATTCATGGTGGAGGGAGCCTCTAAAAAACCCAGTTTGGACCAATTCATGGTGGAGGGAGCCTCTAAAAAACCCAGTTTGGACCAATTCATGGTGGAGGGAGCCTCTAAACAGCCCAGTTTGGGCAAATTCATGGTGGAGGAAGCCTCTAACCAGCCCAGTTTGGACCAATTAATGGTGGAGGGAGCCTCTAAACAGCCCAGTTTGGGCAAATTCATGGTGGAGGGAGCCTCTAACCAGCCCAGTTTGGACCAATTCATGGTGGAGGGAGCCTCTAACCAGCCCAGTTTGGGCAAATTCATGGTGGAGGGAGCCTCTAAAAAACCCAGCTTGGACCAATTCATGGTGGAGGGAGCCTCTAACCAGCCCAGTTTGGGCAAATTCATGGTGGAGGGAGCCTCTAAAAAACCCAGTTTGGACCAATTCATGGTGGAGGGAGCCTCTAAACAGCCCAGTTTGGGCAAATTCATGGTGGAGGGAGCCTCTAACCAGCCCAGTTTGGACCAATTAATGGTGGAGGGAGCCTCTAAACAGCCCAGTTTGGACCAATTAATGGTGGAGGGAGCCTCTAACCAGCCCAGTTTGGACCAATTAATGGTGGAGGGAGCCTCTAACCAGCCCAGTTTGGACCAATTAATGGTGGAGGGAGCCTCTAACCACCCCAGTTTGGACTAATTAATGGTGGAGGGAGCCTCTAACCAGCCCAGTTTGGACCAATTCATGGTGGAGGGAGCCTCTAAAAAACCCAGTTTGGACCAATTCATGGTGGAGGGAGCCTCTAAACAGCCCGGTTTGGGCAAATTCATGGTGGAGGGAGCCTCTAAACAGCCCAGTTTGGGCAAATTCATGGTGGAGGGAGCCTCTAACCAGCCCAGTTTGGACCAATTAATGGTGGAGGGAGCCTCTAACCAGCCCAGTTTGGACCAATTCATGGTGGAGGGAGCCTCTAAACAGCCAAGTTTGGACCAATTCATGGTGGAGGGAGCCTCTAAAAAACCCAGTTTGGACCAATTCATGGTGGAGGGAGCCTCTAACCAGCCCAGTTTGGACCAATTAATGGTGGAGGGAGCCTCTAACCAGCCCAGTTTGGACCAATTAATGGTGGAGGGAGCCTCTAACCAGCCCAGTTTGGACCAATTCATGGTGGAGGGAGCCTCTAAACAGCCCAGTTTGGGCAAATTCATGGTGGAGGGAGCCTCTAACCAGCCCAGTTTGGACCAATTCATGGTGGAGGGAGCCTCTAAAAAACCCAGTTTGGACCAATTCATGGTGGAGGGAGCCTCTAAACAGCCCAGTTTGGGCAAATTCATGGTGGAGGGAGCCTCTAAACAGCCCAGTTTGGGCAAATTCATGGTGGAGGGAGCCTCTAACCAGCAGAGTTGGTGGAAATCAGGGTGGAGGGAGCCTCTAACCAGCAGAGTTGGGGGAAATCAGGGTGGAGGGAGCCTAGTATTAGCAGAATTGTGCAACGCTTATGGTGGATGAGTATGAGGATGCGGAGGAATTGGAGAGGTTGAGTACAGACATGGAGTTTCATGTTGGGGTGCTTTACACAGGTGGGCACAAAAATGACGGCTCTACCCAGTGGTGGTTCATTTTTATCAAAGTGAGCCGGTCGGCACTCTCAGCTGACAGACGGGTGCGCTTGTCAGTGATGATGCCACCGGCTGCACTGAACACCCTCTCAGATAGGACGCTGGCGGCAGGACAGGACAGCACCTCCAAGGCATATAGGGCAAGTTCAAGCCACAGGTCCAACTTCGACACCCAATACGTGTAGGGCGCAGAGGGGTCGGAGAGGACAGGGCTGTGGTCGGAAAGGTATTCCCGCAACATGCGCCTATACTTCTCACGCCTGGTGACACTAGGACCCTCCGTGGCGGCACTTTGGCGAGGGGGTGCCATCAAGGTGTCCCAGACCTTAGACAGTGTGCCCCTCGTTTGTGTGGACCGGTGAGAACTTGGTTGCCTACTGGAGGAACTGCCCTCCCTGCCGCCAACGTCACATGCTGGAAACATCTCCATCATATTCTGCACCAATTGCCTGTGGCAAGCATTGATGCGATTGGCCCTCCCCTCTACCGGAATAAAAGACGAGATGTTGTTTTTATACCGGGGGTCAAGGATAGCAAAGATCCAGTACTGGTTGTCCTCCATGATTTTGACAATACGCTTGTCGGTTGTAAAGCACCCCAACATGAACTCAGCCATGTCTGCCACAGTGTTAGTTGGCATGACTCCTCTGGCCCCACCGGAAAGTTCAATCTCCATTTCCTCCTCATCCTCCATGTCTACCCATCCGCGCTGCAACAATGGGACGATTCGAAGTTGCCCGGAAGCCTCCTGTATCACCATCACATCATCGGACAACTCTTCTTCCTCCTCCTCCTCCTCCTCCTCCTCCATTAAACGCAGTGAAGCGGACAGATGTGTGGACCTACTCTCCAGCTGTGACGGATCGGATGCTATCCCTAACTCCTCTGTGTGATCTGAGTTATCCCTGATGTCAATCAGGGATTCTCTCAGAACACACAAGAGCGGGATTGTAAGGCTCACCATCGCATCCTCAGAGCTCACCCTCCTTGTGGACTCCTCAAAGACCCGTAGGATGTCACAAAGGTCTCTCATCCATGGCCACTCATGGATGTGAAACTGAGGCAGCTGACTTTGTGGCACCCTAGGGTTTTGTAGCTGGTATTCCATCAAAGGTCTCTGCTGCTCAACCACTCTATTCAACATCTGAAACGTTGAGTTCCAGCGTGTGGGGACGTCGCACAAAAGCCGGTGTTGTGGCACATGCAGGCGTTGCTGGAGAGATTTTAAGCTAGCAGCGGCTACTGTCGACTTGCGAAAGTGGGCGCACATGCGCCGCACTTTCACCAGTAGCTCTGGAACATTGGGGTAGCTCTTTAGGAAACGTTGCACCACTAGGTTGAAGACGTGGGCCAGGCATGGAACATGTTGGA
Organism: Leptodactylus fuscus; assembly: GCF_031893055.1. NCBI lineage: Eukaryota > Metazoa > Chordata > Amphibia > Anura > Leptodactylidae > Leptodactylus > Leptodactylus fuscus. The sequence goes on from NC_134271.1 coordinate 129,560,377, forward strand.
GTCCGGCAAGCTCCAGAGCTGCTACCAGGTTCCGGCCGTTATCACAAACGACCATGCCTGGGCCCAGGTGCAGCGGCTCAAACCATATTGCCGTCTCATCGAGGAGGGCATCCCCCACCTCGGAGGCAGTGTGCTGTCTGTCCCCCAAGCTGATCAGCTTCAGCACAGCCTGCTGACGTCTACCAACGCCAGTGCTGCAACGTTTCCAACTCGTAGCTGGGGTCAATCTAACAGCGGAGGAGGAGGCGGTGGCGGAGGAGGAGGCGGTGGCGGAGGAGGAGGCGGTAGAGGAGGAGGAGGAGGGGGGTGTTCTTCTCGTGTCCCTGCCAGGAATGTTAGGCGGGGAGACGAGGTACACCGGGCCAGTTTGGGAAGCAGTCCCAGCCTCAACTACATTCACCCAGTGTGCCGTCAGTGAAATGTAGCGTCCCTGTCCGCATGCACTTGTCCACGTGTCAGTGGTCAAGTGGACCTTTGTGCAAAGCGCGGAACTAAGGGCCCGCCTGATGTTGAGTGACACGTGCTGGTGCAAGGCGGGGACGGCACACCGGGAGAAGTAGTGACGGCTAGGGATGGCATAGCGAGGTGCCGCAGTTGCCATCAGGTCCAGGAAGGCGGGAGTTTCAACAAGCCGGAACGCCAACATCTCCTGGGCCAGCAGTTTAGCGATGTTGGCGTTCAAGGCTTGCGCGTGTGGGTGGTTAGCAGTGTATTTCTGCCGCCGCTCCAATGTCTGAGAGATGGTGGGTTGTTGTAAAGAAACGCCTGATGGTGCCTTTGATGGTGCAGGAGAAGGAGATAAGACAGGACCAGGGGAGGATGAGGTAGAAGTCAACAAAGTGGCGGAGGCAGATGAAGTGGTGTCCTGGCTCGTCCTCTGGAGTGCATCGCCAGCACAGTCAGCAGTGGCAGTGGCAGAGGCAGTGGCAGTGGCGTGAACGGCAGGCGGCCTTTGTCCTGCCGTTGCTGCCTGCCACTGATTCCAGTGCTTGGATTCCAAATGACGGCGCATTGAAGTGGTGGACAGGTTGCTCTTCTCAGAGCCCCTAATCAATTTCGAGAGGCAAATTGTGCAGACAACACTATATCTGTCCTCGGCGCATTCCTTGAAAAAACTCCACACCTTCGAGAAATGTGCCCTCGAGGTGGGAGTTTTTCGGGGCTGGGTACGAACTGGAACATCTTGGGAGATTCCGGGTGTGGCCTGGCTTCGCCTAAGCTGCTGACCTCTGCCTCTGCCTCTAGCTACCCTTTTTGGTGCTGCACCTGCCTCAACATCCACACTACTTTCCCCGCTTGACATCCCCCCTGTCCAGGTCGGGTCAGTGTCCTCATCATCCACCACTTCCTCTTCCAACTCCTGTCTCATCTCCTCCTCCCGCACAATGCGCCGGTCAACTGGATGCCCTGACGGCAACTGCGTCACATCATTGTCGATGAGGGTGGGTTGCTGGTCATCCACCACCAAATCGAACGGAGATGGAGGAGACTCTAGTGTTTGAGCATCTGGACACAGATGCTCCTCTGTTAGGTTCGTGGAATCGTGACGTGGAGAGGCAGGTTGAGGGACAATGAAAGGAGCGGAGAACAGCTCTGGGGAGCAGGGACAGTTTGGGTTATTGTTCTGTAAAGCTTCGGAATTTTGGGAGGAAGGAAGACAAGACTGTTGGGTAATAGGAGGAGAGGAGGCAGAGTCTGACTGGCTGCTGGACAATGTGCTGTAAGCGTTCTCTGACAGCCATTGCAAGACCTGTTCCTGGTTCTCGGGCCTACTAAGGTTTGTACCCTGCAGTTTAGTTAATGTGGCAAGCAACCCTGGCACTGTGGAGTGGCGCAATGCTTGCTGCCCCACAGGAGTAGGCACGGGACGCCCTGTGGCTTCACTGCTACCTTGCTCCCCAGAACCATTCCCCCGACCTCGCCCACGGCCTCGTCCACGTCCCTTTCCGGGAGCCTTGCGCATTTTGAATTCCTAGTTAGAAATTGGCACTGTATACCAGTAGTAAAAATTGTGGGTGCACGTAACCCCAATATATTCTTTGAATTCCCAGTCAGACACTGGCACTATATGGCAGTAGCAAGAAATGAGGGTATTTGTATTCCCAATATACTCTTTGAATTCCCAGTCAGACAATGGCACTGTATACCAGTAGTAAAAATTGTGGGTGCACGTAACCCCAATATATTCTTTGAATTCCCAGTCAGAAACTGGCACTATATGGCAGTAGCAAGAAATGAGGGTATTTGTATTCCCAATATACTCTTTGAATTCCCAGTCAGACAATGGCACTGTATACCAGTAGTAAAAATTGTGGGTGCACGTAACCCCAATATATTCTTTGAATTACCAGTCAGAAACTGGCACTATATGGCAGTAGCAAGAAATGAGGGTATTTATAACCCCAATATATTCTTTGAATTCCCAGTCAGACAATGGCACTGTATACCAGTAGTAAAAATTGTGGGTGCACGTAACCCCAATATATTCTTTGAATTCCCAGTCAGAAACTGGCACTATATGGCAGTAGCAAGAAATGAGGGTATTTGTATTCCCAATATACTCTTTGAATTCCCAGTCAGACAATGGCACTGTATACCAGTAGTAAAAATTGTGGGTGCACGTAACCCCAATATATTCTTTGAATTACCAGGCAGAAACTGGCACTATATGGCAGTAGCAAGAAATGAGGGTATTTATAACCCCAATATATTCTTTGAATTCCCAGTCAGACAATGGCACTGTATACCAGTAGTAAAAATTGTGGGTGCACGTAACCCCAATATATTCTTTGAATTCCCAGTCAGACAATGGCACTGTATACCAGTAGTAAAAATTGTGGGTGCACGTAACCCCAATATATTCTTTGAATTACCAGTCAGAAACTGGCACTATATGGCAGTAGCAAGAAATGAGGGTATTTGTATTCCCAATATACTCTTTGAATTCCCAGTCAGACAATGGCACTGTATACCAGTAGTAAAAATTGTGGGTGCACGTAACCCCAATATATTCTTTGAATTACCAGTCAGAAACTGGCACTATATGGCAGTAGCAAGAAATGAGGGTATTTATAACCCCAATATATTCTTTGAATTCCCAGTCAGACAATGGCACTGTATACCAGTAGTAAAAATTGTGGGTGCACGTAACCCCAATATATTCTTTGAATTCCCAGTCAGACAATGGCACTGTATACCAGTAGTAAAAATTGTGGGTGCACGTAACCCCAATATATTCTTTGAATTACCAGTCAGAAACTGGCACTATATGGCAGTAGCAAGAAATGAGGGTATTTGTATTCCCAATATACTCTTTGAATTCCCAGTCAGACAATGGCACTGTATACCAGTAGTAAAAATTGTGGGTGCACGTAACCCCAATATATTCTTTGAATTCCCAGTCAGACACTGGCACTATATGGCAGTAGCAAGAAATGAGGGTATTTGTATTCCCAATATACTCTTTGAATTCCCAGTCAGACAATGGCACTCTATACCAGTAGTAAAAATTGTGGGTGCACGTAACCCCAATATATTCTTTGAATTACCAGTCAGAAACTGGCACTATATGGCAGTAGCAAGAAATGAGGGTATTTATAACCCCAATATATTCTTTGAATTCCCAGTCAGACAATGGCACTGTATACCAGTAGTAAAAATTGTGGGTGCACGTAACCCCAATATATTCTTTGAATTACCAGTCAGAAACTGGCACTATATGGCAGTAGCAAGAAATGAGGGTATTTATAACCCCAATATATTCTTTGAATTCCCAGTCAGACAATGGCACTGTATACCAGTAGTAAAAATTGTGGGTGCACGTAACCCCAATATATTCTTTGAATTACCAGTCAGAAACTGGCACTATATGGCAGTAGCAAGAAATGAGGGTATTTGTATTCCCAATATACTCTTTGAATTCCCAGTCCGACAATGGCACTGTATACCAGTAGTAAAAATTGTGGGTGCACGTAACCCCAATATATTCTTTGAATTCCCAGTCAGAAACTGGCACTATATGGCAGTAGCAAGAAATGAGGGTATTTATAACCCCAATATATTCTTTGAATTCCCAGTCAGACAATGGCACTGTATACCAGTAGTAAAAATTGTGGGTGCACGTAACCCCAATATATTCTTTGAATTACCAGTCAGAAACTGGCACTATATGGCAGTAGCAAGAAATGAGGGTATTTATAACCCCAATATATTCTTTGAATTCCCAGTCAGACAATGGCACTGTATACCAGTAGTAAAAATTGTGGGTGCACGTAACCCCAATATATTCTTTGAATTCCCAGTCAGACACTGGCACTATATGGCAGTAGCAAGAAATGAGGGTATTTATAACCCCAATATATTCTTTGAATTCCCAGTCAGACAATGGCACTGTATACCAGTAGTAAAAATTGTGGGTGTATATAGCCCCAATTCTATTGCTAGGGGACTTGCAGGGTATTTCTGGGGTGAAGGTGGGGGGGCACACCGTTGGAACGGGTATCGGGGTATATATCGGGTATACGGGAATACACTGACAGTGTATTCCATTCAGGATCCTGGGAAAGCTGGGTTGCGGCGATTGAGCCCGTCAGTGCCACGTTACACTGACAAGCTTCTCCCTGGAATTTAGCTCTTATAAGAGCTGTTGTGGTTGTCTTCTCCTTCCTATCCTAGCCTGTCCCTGCCTACCCAGAATCTAAGCCCTAGCTAGCTGGACGGAAACCTCCGTCCCCGGTGAATTGCAAGCTCAGAATGACGCGAACCTGGGCGGCGCTGTTCTTTTAAATTAGAGGTCACATTTTTTCGGCAGCCAATGGGTTTTGCCTACTTTTTTCAACGTCACCGGTGTCGTAGTTCCTGTCCCACCTACCCTGCGCTGTTATTGGAGCAAAAAAGGCGCCAGGGAAGGTGGGAGGGGAATCGAGTAATGGCGCACTTTACCACGCGGTGTTCGATTCGATTCGAACATGCCGAACAGCCTAATATCCGATCGAACATGAGTTCGATAGAACACTGTTCGCTCATCTCTAGTAAGCATCAGTATAATATTTGAGATGCAGATCCAGAAGTAGTATGTGCAATGTCTCGGTCGGTCCATAACCTTCGTCTGGCTTGATCTGTGTTTCGAGGTAAGGAGGGCGTCACTGCCATTTTTACTTGAACTTGCTGCCCTAGGCTATCTACATTGGTATGTCTACGTTCCTATAAGCTCCTTTTTCATGACAGATGAACATAGACTAGATACATTATCTCATCAATCTTTGTCAAAATATCAAAAATACCTGATCACAGTGGAAAACGAAACTCTAATAGGTGAAAGTGGAAATTGTAGAGTATTACCATATTCTGTATGGAAAAAGCATTGAAGAGAAGATCAAAGCAGGAACGAGACGGTCATCCAAAGAGCTAGAAACCGAAATCTACAATATGCGTGCTTCAAGCCCTTTGCAGAGATGAAGATCTTCTGTCCAAATCTAAAGAGAAGAAATTGTACCCACAAAAATCACATTGCTGATTCCAAGGGCGTAACTTGAGGGGGTGCAGAGGGTGCAGTCGCACCAGGGCCCAGGAGCCTTAGGGGGGCCCATAAGTACTGGCATCAGTATGGAGATTGCAGCTTCCATCTGGCCAATAAGCCAAGGAGACCCACAGATTACCTGAACCACACTAAGGTGGATTAAACTCCTTAGCTCCAGTGACCATCACTATCAAGAATTCACTGTAGGGAAGAGGTAGGGGGCCCCGGACAAAAGATTGCACTGGGGCCACAAGACCTTAGATATGCCACTGGCTGTGTCCAAAGTCTTAGGTCCACAGGTAGAACTGTATACAACACTATCTTAACCAATTTGTATCAATCTTGCTTCTACCGATTCTCTGAAATTGCTTCTCTAGCCAAATTTGAAGAGGACCAGCCATGGAGGATACTATGGGGCAACTAATAAAGTCCACATTGTGATAATGTAAATGGCAATGTAAATTTACGTTGCAGCTTCTGGCTGCCAAATGAATGGGCCTGAGCAGCAGAATCTGCCATGGATTCCTATGTGCCAATGTACAGTCATGCTGCTCTGCTCCTCCTTATGAAACTTACCTATATAGAACCTCACACACAGAAGTCTATGGAGAGGGAGGAAGAGGCCGGTTATTGATTTATTGCCTGATTCTGTGAGAGTCTTATCTTGAAAGTCAGAAAAGCTCTTATACTCATTGTGTAGCAGAGTTTGCCTTTCTCCTCCCTCAACCCTTTCAACCCTTCTATAGACTTCTGTGTAAAAGTAACTGAACCAGAGAAGGAAACAGATTTCCTTAATAAGATATATTAGAATGTTTCTTGTATTCACCAGTACTATTCATTTATGATATGTGATCTTATAATTGGAGGTACGTATTAAGATAATAACGCCCCCTACTGGCTGCCACTCAGCATTTCCTTAAGAATTTTAAAAAATGAATAAAATAATACCAGAAACAATTGAAGGATTTTTAATTTCCGTTACTTATTAATTATTCATAAAAGAGAAAATATTTCTATATTTTATGATTTTAGACAGTTTTATTCTCTCGGGATATCCTTCAGAGAATTCATCTGCCAACTTTATGGCCGGAATTATTACAATCATGGTTTCTTATAAAACCGCATGGAGTCTATAGAGACTTGGCTCTCTTCATGAGATTGCTATACAGCAGATGTTTCCATGATTCGGAGTGATGTAACATGGTCTGGTGATATGATTCTGGCTCCGTGCTATCTGAAGTCATGCAGTACGAGTATTTCCCACACCGTTATTCTGTATACAGCCAAATAAAGTGTTGTTCTGCAGCTTCCGCTGACTCACCCAACTATGCGAGCGCCTCAGACTTATTTACTTCTTCATTACTACAACTATGTAGGAGCAGAATATTCTCACAAGACTCATCCGTAATTTCTGCTTCTTCTATGTTCCTTTTTCAAAGGGTATTTCCATCTGGACGTTTATGACTATGCCCATGGAATATGTCCTCAACGGCCGATGGATGGGAAAGGCCGCTATCTCGAGAACGTGGGCCGTGACCCCTGTTTTGCAGCCACATAAAGGGAGAGATGGCCAAGCAGAGCAGGGAGCCTTGGCTATTTTTGGAACTGCTGTACAAGTGAATGAAGGGAACCGCACACGCATGGCAATGTCTCCCTTCACTGCAGCCAAGAAATGAGTTCAGTGATGGGTCGCAGAAGCGGAACCCACATCAAATGGACATTTATGGCATATACTGTAGATACAGCCATAAATACCCACCTGAGAATACTCCTTGGAACGACACTTTTCTGGACTCACAAGGTGTAACTGGGAGATGATTTCGAGGCGTCTTCGTCTGTCTCCGTCTGGAAGCTGCCTCCCATTGTTGTGCCAGATGCTAAGTAGAAGAAGCATCTTGCTTGATCTTGTGTATACTCGATGGCTGAACCCACACCAAGATACATGACTGACTAGCCATTTATTGGGGCAGAACTTCGGATTTCCACTGTGGGAAGCGCTGAACCAAAAAGTGGAGGGGAATTCTGCCTCAAACTCCTTTGCCATGTGAACGGCCCCTAAGGTGTGTGTGATCCTAAGAACACAATTAAAGGGGCTCTATCATTCGTATATTGTGATTTGTAAATGAGCCTCTCTGTGTACCCTGGGCGTTCCCACAAGCCTCCGTGCACCCCCAGCATCATACCTTGATAACACTCCCTCTGTAGCTTGTGCTCCGAGAAGTCCTCCTCCTCCGTGTGAGTAACCGCCTCCAGCGTCTGTAATCTTGACCGTGCGCATTGAAATCTCGGGCATGCACAGTAACGCTCCCTTCTGAACGAGACTGCACATGCTCAAGCGCCATTTTCTTGTGGAGACTTGCCCAACTGTACTGCGCATGCGCTGCACACTCATGTAGTTCTCAAGGGAACTGAGCATACGGAGAACTACATGAGCGTGATGCATATGCGTAGTACAGTCAGGCCGATCTACCCAAGAAAATGGCGTTCAATCATGCGCAGTAGCGCTCAGAAGGGAGCTTTACTGCGCATGCACAATATTTCAATGTGTATGGTGAAGATTACAGACACTGGAGGCGGTTACTCGCACGGAGAAGGACTTCTTGGAGCATAAACTACAGACAGGGCATTATCAAGGTATGACGCAGGGGGTGCGCGGAGAGGTTCATTTACATATCGGTTTTGCTGACGTGTAATAAAAACGGGGGGGGGGGGGGGAGGTCTTTTGATCGAGTAGCAGCACCTGAATAGCAGGCATATGAATATCTCAGATCACAAAATACGAATGATAGAGCCCCTTTAATGTATACGCCTGAAGCTTTCCCATCACATACACCAAAAGCAAATGAGATTAAGGCCTAGTTCACATGATGAGGATTTACTAATGTCAAATCCAAGGCTGACACTTCTCATGTCCCTGTATCCACCCAAGAATTATCCTTCGTTCTGTGGGGCTGATCCACAGCTTTTACATGTGGAATCTGCAAGAGTACTGCGGTACATGTGAACAGGATATAAAATACTCCATTTACCAGCCCAGGATACAGGATGTTGGTGGGTTTAATTTTGGTGCAAAATCGTCACCTAAATCCCTATTAAATCCTAAGTGTGAACATATCCATAGAAGACTCAAAGCTTTAAAATTCAGGTGCACTTGTATAAACCTCAGTGCTCCTTGGGAGTTCCTTGGCTGGGTCCCCACAATGAAGAGCTGCTTTACGTGTCCTTGAAGTTACCTTTGACACAAGGGAAGCAATGAAGTAATGGTGAGAGTAGGCTTGATCTAGCTTTGCCTGGTCAGCACAATGTCGGAGACTCGGGTTATTTATTCACTAAGAGATGGTGACTTCATAAGTGAAATATTCTGGCTCTGGATGTGACCTGCTGCTATTTCATTCACCCTCTGAATCACTGATAGTAGCCAGCAGTACACCACATAAGCCATTGTGGTTAAGGAAGTAAAAGTAACCGCGGCCACCTACAGCGCGTGCTATTCTGCAGAAAGTGAGGATGAAATCTCCAGAACTAATAAGACTGATACTGTTTCTCCAGGTCATTGGCTAAAATAAGCCTTTGCTTTATTTCTAGTTCCCAGAGAGTTTTTGTACAGAGCTTGGAAGACTGAAGACAGGATAGACCGTTCTACAGGGGTGTGCGACCTGGACCAGGGCACAAGTTGTATCTACTAAATGGGGAGCCACTGGATATATGATACCCAACCCAAAGGGAGGGCACCTAGCTTATTAAAAGGATTCTTTGATGTCTCAAATGCCTCCCAAACCAATAGTGGCCCATTGTAGGGACCTTTAAAGGGGTTGTCCAGGACTAGGCTGCTTTCTTCTTTTCAGGAAGTGCCATTGTATCTGTTGGTCACGTGGCTATGCTGCAGCTCCATCCCATTCATTTTATTTGGAGGGAGATGTGGCGTTGCCGTGACATGATGTCACTTCCTAAGAAGAAGAAAGTAGCCTTGTTTTTTATGTCATGCACGAGCCTTTTAATAGCAGCTTCAAACCAATGAAGGAAGCAATGCAGAAATATTTGCAATATATTTTTTATTATGGATTGGTAAACCACCTTGGGTGCACTGGGAGTGGAGCTTGACTTGCAATATTTACCTACAGATAGCTAGAAGTGTTTCGACTCTGCTCTGCAAGTGCAGGCCAATGCAGCTGTGAATGACATTTTTAGCCCCTGTCTGCATTACATCTGCCTGTAGGCAAATCCCCCAAAACAGACCCCGTCTCTGATGCACTTCCAGGCCGATTTGCATATCTATATAAAGGTGGTAATCTCTGCATTGCCACTTTGTTTCTAGAAATGAGCGAACACTGTTCGGATCAGCTGATCCAACAGCACGCTCCCATAGAAATGAATGGAAGCACCTGGCACGCAGACTTTGCCGGCGGCCGGCCGCTTAACCCCCCGCGTGCCGGCCGCTTCCATTCATTTCTATGGGAGCGTGCTGTTCGGAATGGCTGTTCCGAACAGTGTTCGCTCATTGTGACTATACAGGTACATTCCTGCTCCTATTCACAGCCCTTACATGGTATTATTATTGGTTTGTGGGTATTTTAGATTTGACGGCTTCCTTTTAAGTGACTTATTTAGGCACAAAAGTGGCAGAGTTTTATGGGCACCATATGGCATAATTGTACATTGTATGATTGGATTGGGCACTTTAAGATATACCATGGGGAAAGGCATCAATAGTAGATATCTCTTGGGGCCTCATCCACCCTAAGGCCGGTTCTGATGCTATACTTCCCTGTTGATATGCTCTACCAGCAGTAAACGGAAGATGGCATGAAAATCCAATAAAACTTGGAATATTGCATCATAACGGCTATTTGGGAGTGAATTTCTCCTTAAAAAAAAAATTAAAAAAAATATTGAAGTGTTAACATATTGTCCCCTAGGTAGCGCTATTCTTAAAGTGGCTATACAGTTCCCAAATGTAATGCTGAGCTTTCCCTACCACTTGGTGATATAGGGTATTTCCATACAACTGCTTGACATGTGGGAGGTGATATATAAGGTCACAGGACATTATGTGCCAGATTAGTGCTATCTTCCATTAGGTCCAGTGCCTAGCCTTATTGCCTCACAGCGCTGGAGTCCCAGGTTCGATTCCTACCAAGAACAACATTTACAAGGAATGTGTAGGTTCTCCCCATATTTCTGTAGGTTTTACTCCCACACTCCAAAGACATACTGAGTGAATTCCGCCTCACAATCCGCTGCCAAAAAACTCCATGTGAACAGACTACAAATGTTTAAAAAATGTACACAACAGGAACAATGTTATACAAAAAAACAATTTTATTCAGGCAATTAAAAAAGAAAAACTTTTTTACACTTTGACACAAGAAAGGTGTGTTTCTTTTTAAGTAACCGGCCCTAAAACATCATATTAGTAGTGATTTTGGGGGTGCTAGACTCATTCAAAAATCAAAAAGTTTTGGTTGATGAAAGAAGAGAAGACTAGAGATGAGCGAACGGCATTCGATTGAATTGATATTTGATCGAATATCAGGCCATTCGAGGTATTCGATTCCAAACGAATACCACGAGCCAAACGCACTAAAAATTCGTATCCCCTCCCACCTTCCCTGGCGCTTTTTTTGCACCAATAACTGCGCAGGGGAGGTGGGACAGGAACTACGAAAACGGAGGCAGTTAAAAAAAAAAATGAAAAAACCCATTGGCTGCCGAAATCAGGTGACCTCCAATTTATACGAATAGTGGATTTAATATCTGGGTCATATGAGACTGTGAACTATGTGACTGTGAGACTGGGATAGATGTACAGGCAGGGATAGCTAGGGATTACCTTTATTTAGGGGGGAATGTCACTCACCAAGCTCTTTGGGGCTCTGTCTGGTCGGAATCCCTGTCAGCTTGCGATATGCGCGAGCTGACTTTTTCCCATAGGAATGCATTGACCAGTGTTGATTGGCCGAATGCCATACAGAGTACAGCATTCGGACAATCAACGCTGGTTCTGCCAGTGGAGGCGGAGTCTAAGATCAGTCCACAGCAGTCTCCATTCTGGTCCGATCTCAGATGTAGCAGAGCTGGCCGTGCGCTGAGCTCTGCTTCGCGAGGCGAAACGGCCTGAAGAATGAGCATCTCTCTTCTTTTTTCCGTGAGCCGGAAGAAATGGCTCCCGGAAAAAAGACCTGAGCGACTCCCTTGGATTTCAATGGGAGCCGTCTTTTTGGTCAGGATTTTGAGATGGATACTGCCTCAAGTGAATGGTTTCAATCTTCTAGGCCTCGGGCAGAGCCGACTGCACATGACTATGGCTACAAGAAAATGGCCGCTTACACAGTAAGCTGTGTAAGTGGCCATTTTCTTGTGGCCACTGAAACAGTAAGCTGGTGTAAGCGGCCATTTTCTTGTGGCCTGGGCATGTGCAGTCGGCTCTGCCCGAGGCCTAGAAGATTGATACTCAGGACAGAAGAAGACACAGGGAGAGGGCGCTCCAGAAGAAGATAGAGGCGTCACTGGAGATTTCTCTCGCAGCATTGAGGACGTCCCCAGTGCTGTTTGAGCGCTGGAGACCACCCCCAGTGCTGCGAGAGAACTCATTTGCATACCGAAGAAAACCCGGATTTCTACCGAACGGTGGCTCGGAGAACACATCTAAAGGTAGGAGAAGAATAGCCTTTCTTAAGGCTATTCCTACGTGTTAGTCAGAAAAAAAGGGTATCCAATGATAGGATCCCTTTACGGCACAATATGCCCCAGTCATAGAGTTGTGATTCTTGGATACGGGCTAGAAACTTTGCTGAGGGAACCGTTCTTCCATAAGTGAAATGTATGGGCCTTTAATGAGGGATCTGGTAATAATTATCAGGTTCACCCCTGGAATATAATGCAAAGTCTGTCTCGTTCTCACTTTTACATCATGTCCCCTTGCCCCATTACTCGTCATGGAGAGACACAGAGACATTGTGCGGAGGATCGGGCGTATGTTGATGCTATGAGATCTGGACAGATGACTCACTGAGCAGCGAGCTATAGCCAGAGACTGATGTTATAGAGCTGCTGCTTCTCTGGATGTCCTCAAGGCGCTGCTCGATTTCCTTCAGACGTGCCTTCTGTTCTCGCAGCTCCTTTGTGTAACGTAAAACTTTCTCCCCCGGTTCAGTCTCCAGGTTCCCAAACTTGACCGTCGAAACTTCCTGAAAAGGAGGTGAAGAGATGATAATACAATGGAGGATGTGTTGGATGAGTCACTTCGGCATCTCACATACTTCCTGTAAATGTGTGCTTGTATTCTCCAGACGTCTTACTAGAGAAGCAGCTGTGCATGGAAGCCATGTTTATATAGAACACTGCACGTATACAAGACCATCAGGAGTGGGGTAATAATTCCATACAGGACATGCAAACCTCTCTTCAGTACATGCCAGGCCAACATCATGGTCTTCATAGCTCTACCAAGTATGGTATACTGATATTAGAGGGCGTACCAGCTCCATTTTATTACCAAAATGAATGCGAGGGGGTTCGGTACAGTGCTGTACTTATAATGTACAGTAATGAAGTACACAGCAGTATAGCAAAAAAGTGCATCAATATATACATATATACATATATAGAGTTATCCCATAATAATGGAGGACAATGGTGAGTGCCCAGCACTGCACCCTGTATTCAGCCTATGGAGCGGCTGTCAAATACCATGTGGAATCAGCAGGGGTGAAAGTGAATAGTCCAGGGCTTCTCTCCCCTATTAAAGGGGTCATTTTAGTTTCACAATATTGATGGCCTATTAGTTCTTGGCATGATCTAAGTTGATGTCTTGGGTGTATATACACAGTCCAGTCATATTAATGTGACCAGCCCCTACTTTTGACGTCAACATTAAATAACCAATGGCAGAAGGCGCGTGTCATCAGCCATCTGGGTGCACTCATCGTTGTGGAAGGCACGATGGATCCACACAAGTATGCATCTATCCTTGCGGACCATGTTCACCCCTACATGTGAATTGTTCTTCCTCAGGAGGATGGCATCTACCAGCAGGACAATGCGACGTGTCATAAAGCTGGCAGTGTACATGCGTGGTTCGAGGAGCACCAGGATGAGTTTACCGTACTCCCTTGGCCAGCAAATTCCCCAGTCTTGAACCCAATTGAGAATCTGTGGGACCAACTTGATTGGGTTGTTCATGCCATGGTTTCTCAACCGTGTAACCTAGCGCAGCTGGCCATGGCACTGGAGTCAGCATGGCCCAACATCCCAGTGACATCATCACAACATCCCCTCTCTTCCTGCACGTCTCGCAGCGTCCGCTCTGCCAAAGGGGGTTATTCTGGATTATACAGGTGGTCACATTAATGTGACTGGACTGTGTATCTACTTAGTATGTAGAGTATTCAAGTGAATATATTAATATATCAATATATCACCACCACTATTAAGAATATAGCATGCAGGTAGACCAGTGTTTCCCAACCATTCCAGACTCAGGGCACTTCTGGTAAATCGAAAATCTCATTGGGGCACCCGTAACAAATACCTTTTACTGAAACACAAAAAAGTCCTAAAGGATGAAGATCCTCCCAGCCAGAGTGGCCCCATGACAGTTTTCCATGGCAGTCTTGTTGGGAATCACTGAGGTAGACAGACCCATGTAAACCATAGAGAAGTGGACTCTTCCAATGTTTAACCATAAGATCTTGAGCCATCCATGTATGATATGAATGTCCAGTAAAGGGTGTTCCCAGAACCTAGCCCCGCAGATAGATAGGTTAGGGTCACCTGAACCAAACAGTGTACTCCCCTTAATAAATAAACACTTTGGATAAATGAGGTCCTTGTCACTGCTCCAAAAGTAAGAAGCAACGTCCTTATTGTTCATTTAAAGAGAACCTTTCATGTCCTCTTGTACAGGTGGTTTTATATACCACTAGAATAGAAAGTCAACAGTGTGCTGAATTTAACGCACTGTCAACTGTCCTGTTATGTGCCCCGGGGCTGGAGTTATTAGTTTCGCACCAATCTCTGCCCAATGTCAGAAGGCAGTTCCTGACAGTCTAGCTGGGGTGTGAGGAACGCCCCTCCTAACAGTACTCATCCATAGACTAGCACTGGGGGGCATTCCTCACAGCTCTTCGTCATCCCTGGGCGGTAAGGAACGCCCCTCTGACCATACAGGGCTATGGATGAGTACAGTCAGGAGATGCGTTCCTCACAGCCCAGCTAGACTGTCAGGAACGCCCTTCTGACAGTGGGCAGGCATGAGTATCGAAACTAACGGCACCAATATCTCCAGCCCGGGGACACATAACTGGAAAGCCGACAATGTTCCGAATTCAGCTCACTGGCAGCTTTCTAATGGTATATAAAACCGCATGTGCAGGACGACCTGAAAGGTCCACTTTAAATGACTCATTTACATATTTACAAAGTAACAGTATCTCAGAAATGGAGACGCAAGAGGAAACACTGATTCGGGTGACCCTAACCTATCTATCTGGGTGGTTGAGTTGATATAATGGGTTCTGGTGACACACTCCCTTTAAGGTGAATGATCGCCAGTCAGGTGTTTTTTTCTGGGAGCTGGTTTGTTCCGGAAAAAGAAGCGAGATGCTCATTCTTCAGCCCGTTTCACCTCGCGATTCTGCCTGAAGACACTCCCTCCTCCCAACTAGGCCCATTCATTGGGCCTAATCTGCACCAGCATTCAGTCGCGACTACCCATATTTTGGATCAGAACCTGAGGCGGCCTCCACCTCAGGTTCTGGTCCGAAATACCCCATGTGATCTTAACCTAAGGGTCTTCTAGATGGCAGACATTAGCACTCCTTATCTTGATTCACCAGGCACATATCGGTTCTTTTGAAGTTCCCCATTTCCCATCTTTATATGCTATCCGGGGTCCACAGAAAGCAGGGTGACAATTTTTATGGCAACCAGAAGTAGTCACCCAGTATTTACTGTGACTGCGGATGGAACAGAACTTATTACGCGCAGCGTTTTCTATACTGTATAGTCTTATAAAATGAAGCCTGTACTGTGTAGTCTTATGATGTCTAGCATTCATTCCTGTGAAGTTTTATTATTTTCACGCACTCCTGAATCGCCTCATTCATCATATGGACTCATTCATCATCTAGTAGCTGCACCCGCAGGAACCTCTGGTTTTTATTTCCTTTCCAAATTCTCTGTGTGGGAGAAGAAAATAATTCACAAATGGCTGAATAATAGGTTAATATATACAGAATAATGGTCACTTACTGTAAATTAGAAAAAAAATATTAGGAGTCGCCAGGGGGTTTCGCGGCAAGATAGACGTACAAGGCTGCCGGCGATGTGCTCTTGTGGAAGAGGGAGCTAGATGGCTGTCACGGACTATTGCTGTCAGTGTGACCCCCTACAGTGCCAGTGCTCCCCCTAGTGTTTCATACAGAGCTGGAACTTGCCTCTGCCAAACAGTGCCAGTCAGAGTGCTTCCTGTTTAGTGCCTGTTAGAGTTGCACCCTAAAGTACCAGCTACAGTGTAACCCCGCTGTCAGGGAGAATGCTCCCAGCGTGCCAGCGACACTAAATACCCGTATTTGCCTCCTGCGTTGTTTCTGCAGTGAGAAAGATAAGCAGTAGCCCTGCAAAATCGGGCAGCTGCAGATGGAGATCAGTTTCGGTCTTGCTGGAATCTTCTTCTGGGACTTCTTGCGCATGCGTGATATGCGCTCTTCACTTCTGCCAACAACTGTACAATAAAGCTTTATTGAACAAGCGCCGGCAGAAACAGAAGAAGTGACACTTCATGCCACAAGACTGAACATAGATAAGTATGATGGGGACAGAGGTAGTAAAGGTGGAGTATTGGTGATGCTTTGTTTCGGTAAATGCGGTAACGAAACATCACTGGATCATCAGAAAATGTATCAGGGGCGATCCCCAGGTATATAGGTAAATATACCGTACATTAAAAAAAAACAAAGTCAAATAGAAGTTAGATGGGGGAAGGGGGTTTAATTTAGGGATTAATTTAGGGTCCTTCTCCACAGCAGGCGCCTATCGCGCTGTACAGTGTGAGCGGGGAAGAACGCCCCCTCCCTCTGCTCACAGTGCTCACCCATAGATGAGTAATATCAGGAGGGGAGGGGGCGTTCCTCCCCGCTCACACTGTACTGCGCGATAGGCACTGCTGTGAAGAAGGACGTTCCTGATAGATTGTCAAGAATGTCCTTCTGACTGTAAAGCACTACGGTACTGGCACTTAGCTCTTCACTCGGGGCACAGATCGGGAAAGCCGACAGTGCGCTGAATTCAGCGCGCTGTCGGCTTTCCAGCAGTATATAAAACTGCCTGTGCCCAAATCCATGAGAAGTCCTCTTTAAGAGGATTTCCAAGCACCTGGTACAAAGATGTTTAAGTATTATTCTGTTTTTATCCCATTTATCTTGTGTTATTGTGTCATCTTTTCATATATATATATAACACAAATCCTTATCGGTATTGGGTATTAAATAGTTAAATGTAATGTTACTCTGTGTTGCTCTATGCATCCGTTACCTTTTTGAGGTGTTTTTGCCGGTGATGCCTGTATATGTGAGTGAGGTTTCTGCTGATCCCAAAGACAGTAGTGGTGGCAGCGTGTATTTGAGGTGCGTGGACTGTGTCGGGGTGCAATTAATGCTCAGTTTGAGTGGAGACTGAATGAGATGACCCGTCAGCGACACCTGCGTCACGTGCTAGGGCGGCCTGTATCTGACACCTCAACAGCCCTGGTGGCTACTTTGTCTCTTCAACAGCACTGGCCACAGCAAGCGACCCCTCCTGGAAGGACAGAGGGACAACTAATGGGATGGGGAGGGCATAGGACAAACATGTAACAAAAAGAAAATAGGGACAGCTCAGGACCACTGGTACGTTACGGAAACAAGGCAAATACCAGAGGGCAAACACAGACTTGGAACTGGTCTTATATGTCTGCATACATGTACTTTACTTAGGCTTCTGGGCCTTAACGTAAAATGTGTATCTATCGTGTCGTCTTATGTGGCAGATGGACTTTTTGGCTCCTTTACACAGCAGGGCACAGATCCAATTGCCATCTCTGCATCCCTTTAAGGATTTCTCTGTTAGTGGAAAGTAATTGTAATTATAATCCGCAGGTCTATGGCTACACACATTGCAGAAGTAGAAGTGTATTCCTGCATTATACACGTGAATAATGCTATTCAGCCCTGAGACCAGGGAAAACAGACAGACCTCCTCCTCCCAACGTCTCCCTTTACCTGCAGCCAGGAGATGTATCACATTCTGTCTATTCTCCGGCAGGGCTGAATACCTCTATTCACATGGAGGGGGGGAGGAATACACAGACATTCTTCTCCTGCGCTGTGCAGAGTGATATAGCTGCCGGGTCCAGTTTACAGGATTTTAGGAGCCTGGTAAGAAAGAATAGCCCGCTACGATGATGGGTAAGCTGGAGGCTATCACTAACCCTATATACAGTCAGACAACTCGATAGAAATCTACTATGTAAGGCAAAAGTCAAAATAAGCACATGGAAGAGATGTGTTGGTCTCCGTCTCTAAATCATTGACTTCATTCGGCACCATTGTCACTAGGGTATTAATCCAGCTCCAGTTCACACAAAGTTTTTTGGTTTAGGATTTTGAGGCCGAATTCGCCTCAAAATCCTGACCAAAAAGACGGCTCCCATTGAAATCAATGGGAGACGGTCAGTTCTTTTTTCTAGGAGCCGGGACATGCTCATTCTTCAGGCGAATCCGCCTGAAGATACTCCCTCTTCTAGACTAGGCCCGTTCTTTGGGCCTAATCGGGAGTGGCTGCACCAGCATCCAGTCACAGTTCCCTGTATTTTGGATAGGAACCTGAGGCGGCCTCCGTTTTTGATGGGTGTCATCTGTTTAGCTTCAGCTTTTAAAGGAGATGTCCCATTACAGACACTTAACCCCTACATTTCAATATGATATCCGATAATATCCATCTGAGTTGTAGCTAGGTTTCCCTTCACCGGTAGCAAAGGCTTAGTACACAGACGAAAATATGCAAATCTGTTCTCCAGGATGTAATTAGGAGAACAGTGCACTCTGTACGCCGCCCTCTAGGGGCAGCCCCCTTAACATCATGCATGACTCAGTTAATAAGCCTACTAACATGATGCGGATTTAATTGCCAAATTAGTATTTCTATTCCAAAAGGAACAGATTGGACAGCGCTGTTTCGGTCTCTTGGACCTCCTCAGATTTTGCTTCTTGGCACCCCCTTCACCTCGGTTGTCACCACCCCCAGCTATATATACCGGAAGTCATTTTTTATATCAGTTTTAGTCACTTTACCTAATGGTTATTGCTATCATGAGCATAACCTAAGGATGCCCATTACATTTTCAATTGGTAACAGACATATGTATGTTTTTATTTTATAGGGGAGAGTAAGCTGCTACTAAACACCTCTGGCATTGACTTTCTTAACTTTGAGAATAAAAAAAAAAAAAAAAATTGAGCATGAAGAATTTTTTATGCTTAGTTTACATCTGCATTGGTATTCAGTCCGCACGGGGCCTCCCTGAACGGAATACCAAACGCAATTACAAGTGCTGTGCAGTAAAAGCACACGAATCCCATAGACTATAATGGTGTCCGTGTGCTTGCCGCGTGTTGCCCGCACGAATCATGTGGGCAGGAAAGTAGATTTTCCTGTCTGCATGATCCCTGCGGAGATCTGGCAGCAAGAACACGGACCCCATTATAGTCTATGGGGTCCGTGTGCTTTCGCTGGCACATCGCTTGCAGTTGTGTTTGGGATTCTGTTCGGGGGGGGGGGTCCAACGCAGATGTGAAAAAGGACTTATTTAGTTATGGGGGCCCCATACACATAAAACAGCCAGACGATCCTGCTGCCATAGTCATATACTTAGCCCCTATCCTGTTAGGAAAGGATACATTTTGTTAGCGGGTAAGCGCCTTTAACCACTTCATGACCGAGTCGTTATCCTTGTTCCATGATTGGGTACAATTTTTTTTGTTAACTGGGAAAAAATTTTAAAAAGTAGAAAAGTGTCTGTTTTTTTTTATTAATTACTTCCCCTCTCTATTACTTTATTTGTCTCTTCTCTTCCTCCATCTTTGTATAGGCAACACAGGTTTTTGCCTTTTTTTAAAAAATAATAATAATAATATACCTTTGGGGAGCATTTCAATAATAAATTCTTAATACGTACTCCTGAGTTGATCTTGGCCCTTTGAGACCCAGCAACCATTGCAGCAGCTCCCCAACACCTGCTGATCATGGGACTGCCAAGTTGGCTTCCATATCTGAATACACATCACTAAGGAGCATCTGTATACAACAATAAGGAAAGCAGGGAAGGTAATAAACTATTCCTTCCTTCTCTCTGGTGAGTCCAGCTGTCACTTCCTAATCTGGGGCAGCTGCAACCTCTGCAGTGACGTACCGTTACACCATTGCAGAGCGAAAAGGCGGTCCCCGTAACGTTTAGAGTCAATGTACGTCTAGCAAAGGGTTAAATCCGCTGATTCCTTTTCCACCGCTGACATTATTATGTGCATTTAACCTGTATAACATCATATTAGAAAGGAACTATCATGTGTTCTGATACTAGCTATTTTTTCCTATCCGCCGCCATTGTCTCACACGTATTAGTTTATGAGCCCCAATGCTAGTAAACTGGCAAGTGGGCGGCTACCAATGCTCAGTGTCAATGACCGACCAGTGGAGAGCGCCCACTTTGGAGGATCCCTACTGTCCTGCATGACACAGACAAACCATTGACGTTAAAGGACACTGTGTAATACTTCATTTCTCCAGTGGTGGCACTGCAGGGAAACTGAATACTTCCTACCAAGAAGGGATTACCCAATGCAGAGAAGTGCAATGTAAGAACATCTCTTATTTATTCTAGTAGGTCCACCAAAGGTCAACCTGCTTCTTATAACCCCTGTGTATGCTCTTAAAAGTAGTCAGTGCCAGGGTTGAGTCAATATCGTGATTTACAGACTCCAACAAAGCAGGAGACATGCATTATATTAGTTATATATACACTATATGTCAAGTTTATGGCAATACATAGATCTTATACAGTCTCCTGAAAATTAAATGTGAACCAGGAAGACCCCATCTTTACCCCTGAGATAGATAGGCACATATAATAGATTGTGCTGCTGTGTAATCCACATCCATTTGGAAAGAATCAATAAAGCTGCCAGTGTTTTAATGCCGCACATAACAGCGATACCTGAGCCTCACTAATACTCCCAATATAATAGAAAACACACCGGTGTCTGGTCTTCATTATACCGCATGTGAATGATAGGAGCCAGGACATAAAATGTGCCGCTATCTCAGATACATGTATAATGTACATCATATGCGATATAGCTCACAATAGTGGCCATATAAAACTGTAATAATACCGCAACCCGAGTGATGGCTTGGCAGGCTTGCTTTTACCTTTTATATGCTGCTAGTACAGTGCCAAACCAACTTGGGGCTAAAGCGTGGGGTCAGGATGGGGAGTAAAATAAAAAAAAAAAAAAAGAGGTACTCACCTACCCCAGTCGTCAACCCCTAGATAGCCAATGCAGCCTCGGCTGTCACATGCTGGGTACTGTGGTGTCAAATATGTGACTGCTGAAGCCAGTTATTGCCTACAGCGGTGCCCGGAAGACATACGTTATTAAATGTGTAATTTTATATATTTTTTTCTTAGGAATTCAGTCACAGATTTTTGTGCGAATTAGAGGATTTTAATGGCTCATACAGGGTAAGAGGGGGCGAATTCTGACGCCAAATCCACCTCAGAATCCGCCCCCTCACAATGGAGGTCTATGTAGACCTCTAACTTCCTTTTTTCCGTGAGTGGTATGTTCCTGCTCACGGAAAAAAGAAGCGAGCTGTCCTTTCTTCAGGCGGATTCCGCGGCTGATTCAGCCCCGGCGTCCGCCTCACGGCAACACCCTACGGACTAGACTCATTCATTAGGGCCTATTCCAGGACGGGAAGCTGCGACTGTCGGAAGGCAGGCACATTTTGGTTCAATTCTTCCAAAACACGCGGTCCCGTGCCTCGTGTGAACAAGGCCTACAGCTTCTCACTGACCATGGATATCAGCCATTCATGAAGGAGTCGAAGCAGAAATTGAAGTTGCGCTGTGGAAGAACAGAGGTGTTGGTAGTTTGGCCTCCCCATTCCAAAGCCCTGGTGGGATCGGACTTTAATCCATAGTAAAAAGTCTTATCATTTTGGTTTACTTCTTTGCCAGTCCCTTGAAAGTAACAAGAAGGCTTGACAAAGCGTACATTTCCCTCTGACAATTCCTGACCCTGTGCTCTGCTATTTCTCATTTATGATTTATATCAATCAATTGGACTCTTTGATTTGTTATCTACGTTTGGGGAAAAAAAAAACTAAAAAGGTTGGTATTGTTTGGTCGCCATGAGGTCACTCTTTCTATGACAACACTGAGACAGGGGACATTATACTTGGGACATAAACCTCTTTGTAAGGGTCGTTCACGTGGTGGAAGGTAAAGTGAAATTTGAGGATGTCTCCCAACATGTCTCCTCTCTAAATTCCAGGCCTGTGCATAGGCTATTCCAATGAATTAACCATCGTTATACTCAGTCTAGTCATATTAATGTGACCAGCTCCTACTTTTGACGTCAACGTTAAATAACCAATGGCAGAAGGCGCGTGTCATCAGCCATCTAGGTGCACTCATCATTGTGGAAGGCACGATGGATCAACACAAGTATGCATTTATCCTTGCCGACCATGTTCACTCCTACATGCCAATTGTTTTTTCTCAGGATGATGGCATCTACCAGCAGGACAATGCGACATGTCATAAAGCTCGCAGTGTACGTGTGTGGTTGGAGGAGCACCAGGATGAGTTTACCGTTCTCCCTTGGCCAGCAAATTCCCCGGACTTGAACCCAATCGAGAATCTGTGGGACCACCTCAATCGGGTTGTTCACGCCATGGATGATCAACCGCGTAACCTAGCGCAGCTGGCCACGGCACTGGAGTCGGCATGGCTCAACATCCCAGTGACATCATCACAACATCCCCTCTCTTCCTGCACGTCTCGCAGCGGTCCGCTCTGCCAAAGGTGGTTATTCTGGATTTTGACAGGTGGTGACATTAATGTGACTGGACTGTGTACTACAAGGGTGGCCTCATATTGCCAAAATGGGAGTCATTTGCACGGAGTTGCCCTTCTTCAGAGGCAGAACCCCAAGTGGTTAGACCACCTCCATAACGTCCATGTGTCCTAATAAAGCACATGGACGGGACTGCCTTCATAAGACTGCATTTCCACTTTGGATTAGACATCTGTAAGGAAATCCAACGAGCTGGAAAACAATGCGGAGATAATATCCATGTCCAGCCTCCTTGTTGAACATAATATGCGCCTTTGATGAGGATTTTATTTAGAGCTGTAAGCTGCGCGAGTCCTCCGAACCGCAAAGACATAAATCAACTCTTCTAAACCTGGAAGTCTCACATTACTCCCTATGTGGCGAGGGTTAATTGTATGTTTTTGTCATTTTTCTGAAACACTTGTACTCGCCACAAAATGACACCCATAAGACTTACATTATTGCTTTAAATATAACTTGGCAGGCCAGCGCTTGGCGTGTTTACTTCCTGCAAGAAGAATTACCTATAATTTCTGTGCAAGTCAATTATCCCCAGCGTCTGCCAGAGAGACATCTGTATGGATTAGTGTTACACGCAGGACGAGGTCTGGATCTGCGCGTCCGATGGTTTACGTATTACTCATATTATTTGTAGCCACGCAGCTCCTCAGAAAACTATGTGCAGGGGTAAAGCACGGCCGTCTGGTATCTAACACTTCCCCAGTAATCTGGTCTACGACGTATGTGCGGTACAGAACTTTCTTTATGTATTTCTGTGGTGTCTGAGACCCCCTGATGAAAACGCCTGCATGGATCCAGATCTCTCTGCAAGTGATATCAACACTATGACAGAATGAGTAAAAATAGTCTAGCGAACACTCTCAAAGGCGAGCGCACACTTCAGGTCTGCATTTTATGAGACATAGGATGGGATTCCAGCGCGGTGCGATACACTGCATCACATGGTATCCTATCCAGATGTCTCATAGGCTGCAGGCCTAATACGTGAGCAATGCTACCTATTGAGGGGAGTGGGGTAGGTGTGTGTCAGTTTTATTATTTAATGGCTCACTGTTCTTGTGTGGGGGACACCACTACTGAATGAGGGGTCCACAGGGAGCATTTATATTAAATAAGGGGACACCATTAAGGCCTAATGTACACCACCAAGTGTACAGGCTGATACTCCTCCAAGAGGGAGTTTGGTGTCCTGTTCCGAAGAATCTAGAGTAGGTCTTATCCTGCTCTGAGTCATCAGAACAAAACACATTGGAAACACTCATAGAGGTCAGTACATCATGGCGTGTACTCGAATGACACTCCGAGTGTATTCTGCTGCATACTCTGCTCCATGTTGGATGCTACACTCGATTCTTAGTCGTGTGCATGAGACCTAATGAATAGAGATGAGCGAACAATGTTCGGATCAGCCGATCCGAACAGCACGCACCCATAGAAATGAATGGAAGCACCTGTGACGCCGGCCGGCCGCCGGCAAAGTCAGCGTCACAGGTGCTTCCATTCATTTCTATGGGTGCGTGCTGTTCGGATCGGCTGATCCGAACAGTGTTCGCTCATCTCTACTAATGAATAAGAAAAAGTAAAGAGACACCATTACTGAATGAGGGGCCCAAGATAACACTATAAGGCCGGGTTCACACGGGTTTTTTGGTCAGAACCAAAACACGGGTAGCTGCGACTGGATGCCAGTGCAGTGCACCCACATTCAGTCGCACACTCCGCTCCGGATTAATCGCAAATCAATGGGCCTAGTCGGGAGGAGGGAGCATCTCCGCCTGAAGAATGATCATGTCCGTTCTTTCTTCTGCGAGCCGGAACAAACGGCTCCCGGAAAAAAGAACTCACTGGTTCGCATTGATATGGCCTCAAAATCCTGACTAAAATACCCCGTGTCAACCCGGCCTAACTAAATGAGGGCCACAAATTGATTTCCATTGGGAATTGGTATACTAAGGAGCACCATTACTGTGAGAGTGCCCCCTACTGAGTGAGAGGCATGAAGAGTACACCAATACTAGGTGGAAGTACTATAAGGTATACTGTGTAGCGAGCACTATTACTGTGTTGGGGGCGCTATTACATTTGAAGACAAAGGAGACCAGTAGGCTTATGACCACTATAACGGTATAGTGCACTAAGGGGGGCAGCAAATTCTGCATCGATGTGGTGAGCGGGAGGAGTCTTCATGGTGATCTGGGCCAGATATTCACTTACATAAGGTCTACAGCATGTTATACAGAGTGCTATTATGCCTGAGCACTATATGGGTACTGCATGGTGCTATTATAGGTTATAATGGTCTTCATATGAGTTCTATACAGTCATAGACAGTATTGTTTGATCGTGTATACTGTATTATTCAGAAATATGCTATTATATTTCCATTAGTTTTTATGACAGGGTAAATTATTTGATTCAGGGCTTATGCATGGGTTCCTGCCCAAAGTAATAACCACAAATAGCGTCCCCGTGTCCTATTATATCTAAGTGTCTTTCTATGTATCGGTCACATGATACAGTCATAGATTCTGCTTCACTGACTTTGCGTGTGACTTATTTGCTGCTAGGTCTGCATTATTGACTTCTTGCTATAAAACTTCAATGAAAAATTGTTTTTAAAGTTGTGTCTTGAATATTTTTTTTTTTTGGTGCACCCGTCAGGGGCTTTCCATATGATCCCCCTAAACTCATCTGACTTCTGCCTCTACCTTGTGGTCGGTTTTACAACATTCTTGGACAGTATTTACAAGACATTGCAGCGTTACTTGATGATGGTGAGTCAATATGGAAACAGCAGGGAGTGCTCACAAAAGGTCTTCAGTAACGTGTCCCAACATAACCCCAAAATTAATACTAGTATGAAGCCCACCAACTAGAGCCCAGTTTACCTGTTTAGACTCCTGGAGCACCATCTCAGGTTCGTCATCATTGGTGACATCAGGGTCTGGAGTGCAGGATAGCATCTGCAGTTCTGCTTCTATTTTCGCCAGCTTATCGAGGTCACCAGGTTGTGGAGTATAGCCTTCACCAGGCACAAGCCAAAGAGAAACGCTGGCCTATAAAATACATACATGCACAATCCATGGACAGAAATCACGTATAATAAGAAAGAAGATTTCACTCTTATATTGAGAGTAATAAGACAATGTTTCACTTTATGCTTCTCAGACTGAGGAAGGTTCAGGATTCTGAGATCTGATGAGATGTTTCCTAGGGCCCTATCATGTTCTACAAGGATCACTATAGTTGCAACTAAATTACCTCCCTTGCATCTTGCATGTATCTGCCCAAAGCTTACAGTCTGTAGCCATGCCCGCACACCGGATGCCCATCCGCATAATCATAACTATACCAGATAGACCAGGGGTTGGGAACATATGGCTCGCAAGCTAGATGTGGCTCTTTTGATGGCTGCAAAAATATGTGGCGTTCATGGCTCTCTCAGCCAAAAAGGTTCCTGACCCCAGAGATAGATAGATAGATAGATAGATAGATAGATAGATAGATAGATAGATAGGAGATAGATAGATAGATAGATAGATAGATAGGAGATAGATAGATAGATAGATAGATAGATAGATAGATAGATAGGAGATAGATAGATAGATAGATAGATAGATAGATAGATAGATAGGAGATAGATAGATAGATAGATAGATAGATAGATATGATAGACGCAGATAGATATGAGATAGATAGATAGATAGATAGATAGATAGATAGGAGATAGATAGATAGATAGATAGGAGATAGATAGATAGATAGATAGATAGGAGATAGATAGATAGATAGGAGATAGATAGATAGATAGATAGATAGATAGATAGATAGATATGATAGACGCAGATAGATATGAGATAGATAGATAGATAGATAGATAGATAGATAGATAGATAGATAGATAGATAACTGGAGGAATAGATATATACAACATCGATCATTCTTGCACCGGTCTCCATGACACATGTCACAGCTGTGGTGGTAACAGGGGTACTGGTGCCATTATTACATGGTGGAATAATCCATCCATACAGCAGTGATTATGATGGTTTGGATCGGTTCCTTCTTTTCCTACTATATAGATGCTGTAATGTGGCACTTAATAAAATTGCAGCACTTAAGCCTAGCACTCACCATGATGTCATCATCACTGCAGCTATCTTGAACATCCCCCAACAGCTGCTCCAGCCGTAGCTTTTCGTCGTCCATTAGAAGGACATGGGACCCGGCGTCTTTCACTAGCTGTAATATAAACAGTCCGTCAGATCTCATTAGGGCCTGGCTCCATGCGAGTGGTCATGCCCAGCGCTGCCAAACATAACAAGCTTTTACATCACATTTAGCAGGAGTGCTAACCAGATCAGCTTCCCGACAACTACAGGGCGTGGAACCATCGGGCAGCTCCACAAACTCTTCTGACACATAGGACGTCTTTCTACTACATGGGGAAGACTACGACGCGTGGTAATAATAGAGATAGGCCTTGTGCAACCACAAGAACCCACGTGATGAAACATCTAGAATGTGTTCCACAGAACTCATTGACCTCAAGGAGGAAAGCCCAAATTATAGGGAGTTGTCCATTTTCTATAGAAGACTCTGGCCACATTACCATAGTAATGCATCCAACATGTTGTGGAAGTTATAGATGACAATTATAAAGGTGCATTGTATGAGGACACAGGCGTAACTACAAATTCATGGGGCCCAATGCAAAATCTATAAAAGGCCCCTAAACTACTTAGTGTCTTCTTATGTGGCAGGGAGACCTTTGGAATCCCTTAGGCCTGTGAAGGTTATAATCATGTAATGTATGAAAAACATTGTTATCCTTAAAAGCTGAACGCTAGATATAGTTGCTTAAGCTTGAAACTGGTATATTGTTATATGATAAGATGGCGCCTTTATCCACGATGGGTGCAAAAAAACCAAATGTTTGGCTTGCTGCCACAAGACAGCTCCCCAAGGTCACCATGCAGAACCTGGAGCAGCCAGCTATACATGGCACCAATCAGGAATGAATATGAAAACTTACGTTGTTGTTATATCACTTCCTTTCTCTGCTACTATGTAACCCCCGTGGTCTCAATAAAAAGTGCGTCAGCACACATTCTTTGGTTGAGAAAAGAACGATTACCAATACAGAGTGGAGTGACTTCTTTACCGCCTGGCGCTCAGCCTAATTACCGTATATACTGGAGTATAAGCCGAATTTTTCAGCCCAGTTTTTGTGCTGAAAAAGCCCCCCTCGGCTTATACTCGAGTCAGCAAATTTTTTTTTTTTTTAGGAAGGTGGGTCTATGACCAGCCACAATATTAATGTATAGAATCTCCCATAAAATAGTGAAAAAAAAAAAAAGAGGATTTAAAAAAAATTAAAAAATAAAAGTTCTAAATCACTCTCACTTTCCCTAGAATACATACAAAAGTAGAAAATTACAGTGAAACACATACACATTAGGTATCCCTGTGTCTGACAGTGCCCGGTCTACTGAATATAGGGGATCTGCAGTGCTCCTGTTCCATCAGGAAGGGGTTAATAGGAGCACTGCAGATACCCTATGTTCAGCCAGGCTGAATTCCAAGTGGGGGGGGGAAGAAAAAACTCCAGTCCTCAAGCTCAGGGAAGGGGCAGACAGACAACCATAACACCCCCTCCCCTTCCCCAGCACCTACTGCACCCAAAAACTCCGACCATTTTAATTTTTGAAATTTTCCAGTAGCTGCTGCATATCCCCCCCTCGGCTTATACTCGAGTCAATAAGTTTTCCTAGTTTTTCGTGGTAAAATTGGGGGCCTCGGCTTATATTCGGGTCGGCTTATACTCGAGTATATACGGTAATTAGGACAACGACAGTTACTCGGGATTATTGGTCAATTAGTCATAAACGTGACTCTGACCTTATGAGGCCCAGGTACATCTATATGTCTTATAGCCACATCTCTGGAAAAATAGATTTATAACATTCACAATAGTATATATCACAGGCAGCTGTGGTTTGGTATAGCGTCTACATATATAGACGTAGGGGATGATTTATGGAGACTGGTGTTTTCTTAGCCAATCTTGATATGCCTTATACACTTCCCGTGCCTCCGATAATCCGTGCCCCTATAATGACCACCATTTATGTCAGAAAACTGTAGAGAATGATGATTTGCCAAGGTCAATGGCCCAACCCGTACTATGTCCCCTTTGCGGAAAGTGTTGAAGGCGGCATAAACTATCATTTTCTACATTTTTGGTCTTTGCAAACCTTTTTTTTCGAATTTTCTAGCCTAAAAGGATGATAAAGCTTCACCATTGTGTTCAAGAAGAAAGAATACAGCTCTCGTGTCTAATGGAACTACTCATTTTATATGAAAGATTGTTACAGTTTTTTTCCAGAAATGTAATCTTGATAACATATCCTTAGGATAGGTCATCAGTATCATATTGTCAGGAATCAGACACTTGTCAAGCCTATCGATCAGCTGTCTGAAGAGGTTGCGGTGCTAGGGAGTCACCTGACGTATTTGCTGCTCAATCCCATTTACGGCAAGTAAATACCAAACACTGCTGCTATACTATGCCCAGTGCAGTGCTTGGGAAAAGGCTGCAGCACTCAACAGTTGCTGGGTGTCCGCAGTGGGCTCTGCCATCGGACCTCGGGCAAACCCTGGCCACAAGAAAATGGCCGCTTACACAGTAAGCTAGTGTAAGCGGCCATTTTCTTGTAGCCTGGGCATCCGTAGTTGGCTCTGCCTGAGGCCTAGAAGATTAAAACCCAGGACGGAAGAAGACACAAGGAGAGGCCGTTCCAGAAGAAGATGGAGGCGGTGCTGGAGAGTTCTCTCGCAGCATTGGAAATGCCCCCAGTGCTGCGAGAGAACTCATTTGCATACAGAAGAAAACCCGGATTTCTACCGAACGGCGGCGCGGAGAAGACATCTAAAAGGTAGGAGAGGAATAACCTTTCTTAAGGCTATTCCTACATGTTAGCGAGAAAAAAAGGGGATCCAATGATAGGATCCCTTTAAAAGACCAGTGTTCTATATCAACAGGGGAGTCGGAAAAAATAGACCACCATTATGGTGCCATTTTTTGCCTTGGTATTTGTTTTCCCAATATATTCTACCCCCAAATAATAAGCTGGCTAAATGCTTCAGATACCCATTGACCAAATGGACAGCTATGCCTATCCTACATGCATGCTTGGCCGATCAGACCTATATGCTGAATAGAGGGGTAGAAAGCTGCTCTCAGACTCCTTGGTTGGTGGCTTACAAGATCTCCCTTGAGAACATAAGAAGGATCAGGTATTTTGCAATCCAACAGCCTGATTCTAACCCCCATACACATTAGATGGCCATCAGGTTCTGACAAAATCGGTGGGTTCGGCCTATATTATTTATAAGAATTCAGCGCACTGCAGGTATATAAAACTGCAGGTGCCCGAGGACATGAAAGGTCTCATGACACGACAGTAAGATATTGGATAAACTTCTCATCAGTGTGTTCAGCCGCTGGGACCGCCTTTAATTGTGAGAAGAGGGGGGGTTTTCACACAGCCAGCGATCCCATTGAAATGAATGAAGTGGAGGGTCCAATCTCAATGGGAGTAAAACTCCTCCATACTCAATAACTTGTGGCATAATCCCTTTAATCCAACGCGTATGGAAAAATTACAGCTAAAAGTAATACCCACAAGACAGGAGTTGTCTCTAGCGGGCACACACCTCAATGTTCCTCTGGATGAAATTAACTCTTCGATGGTCTTTATTCTTCTTTCTGTGATGCGATTTTTCACTGTTGCTTAGGTCAGCAGTGTCAATGCCAGAAACATTACCTGAAATCACAGCAGCGGAGATGAATGGTACGATGTCAAGAAATTCTCTATATAGTAATAATGATAATACGCTACAGTCTAGAATACATAAAACATGAACAAGCACATTGATAACATCTCCAGGACTAATATACCATGAACTGTTCTTCACAATTGTCACATGAAACATCCAGTTCATTCCCGGACAACCTTTATGCATAGTAAAATGGCGCACTCATGGTTGGACATACATGTGTTTCGTGAGATGATCAGCTTTTCAAAACAACGTGACTTTCAGATATTCTGTCACAAGCTGTCTATCCTGTATAAGCCTATGTGTGGCCACTCGTGGGTTGAATTGTGAACTGTAGCCCTGTTAAGGGTTTTGCTAGAATATGACAATATTGTAAGGGTGGACACATCTGTACATTGTAGTGGTTTTCCTACAGAAAGAAGATATATATTCACTTCCCTAGATCAGGCAGTGGGCACATTGTTCCATTCATTTCAATGGTAGCACCGGAGATAACCAAGCTATTCCCCTGTTCTTCGGATCAGTGGGTGTCTAAGTGGTCGGACCCACACCGATTCTGTAGATAGGGAATATCTTGCTTTCGTGGGAAAATCCCTTTAAGGGCAAGCCTACACATCCCAGAATGGTGGGATACAGTTTCAGACAATGGGATGGGTGTGCGCAAATCTTATCTACATGCTGTGGGAACTTTTTGCATGGAAACTGACCTTTGGTGTGGATTTTAGCCACGGTATGACATTTCTACTGCCTAGATTTCCCTTCTTCAGAGCAGCGTGGGTGAAAACCATGGTCAACAAATCTTACACTCATCACTGTACGAATCATGATGGAAATTCCACCTTGTGTAGACCAACCCTAAGAGTTAGTTCACATGTAAATAACGTGTGGCTTATTTTGGCACCGGAAAAAAAAGCTTCCTAATTAGGAAGCTTTTTTTTGGACCTTGCCAAGCTTTTTTTGAAGCTTTTTTTTTTTTTTGTAAAAGCAGCTTAAAAAAAAAAAAAAGCCAGGCTGTTTTCTCCTCCTGTAAAGTGAATGGGCTGAAAAAACCGCATCGCTTATTTTTGCAAAAAAAAAAGTGCGGTTTTCACCTCCCATTCACTTCTATTGCTTTCTCCAGGTGGAAAACCCCCGGAAGAAAGGTCATGTCGCTTCTAGAAAAAAAAAAGCTAGCAGTCTACATAGACTAAGGGCTTGTTCACACTTGGGGAAGTGGGGAGGGTCTTGACACCGAGAGACGCGGCGAGATGCGTCACTCTCAGGTCAAAACCCGCCTGCCACGCGGTCGTGGCTTTCCCCTCCGCAGCCAGCTCGAATTAATGAGCCGACATCAGAGGGTGCTAGCTTTTTTTTTGGACCTTGCCAAGCTTTTTTTTTTTTTTTTTTTAAAAAAAAAAAACAGCTTATAAAAAAGCCAGGCTGTTTTCCCTTCCTGTAAAGTGAATGGGCTGAAAAAAACCGTGTTGCGTTTTTTTCCGTGCGTTTTTTGCAAAAAAAAAGCGCCGCTTATTTTTGCAAAAAACCGCGCGGAAAAAAACGCACGGTTTTCGCCTCCCATTCACTTCTATTGCTTTCTATAGGCGGAAAACGCCTGAAGAAAGGTCATGTCGCATCTTTTTCTCTGCTAGAAGAAAAAAAAGCTAGGAGTCTACATAGACATTGAATGGAGGAGGATTATGATGTGGATTCCGCTGTCAAAATCCTCCTCCATGTCCCCGTGTAGTGCTATAGCAGGGACTGCAGACAAGTGGCTATATAGGTTACCCTGTAGGTCCTGTCCTGCCATGCAATGATCCTGGTTACCTGGAGAGTCTTCCAGGTCCTCCTCATCGTCTTCAGGTGGAAGTTGAGTGGAAAACAATGGAGGGAATATTTTTTCAAAGACAATGGAATCTCCTGAGGAGCAAAAACAATGCAGAAGAACAGTTGTCAGAATTTTGCAAATCGTAAATAACCAACATCCTAGTAATAGAAGAATGAACGGGATCGATACAGCAAGACATATGCGACATAATACACCAGTACAAGATGGCAGGCGAGAGGAACCAGCAGCAGCAGAGGAGGTCACCCTGCCTTCCAAATATTGTACATGTAACATATAAGTCTGCAGTGCTATATACAGGTCTATCATATAGCACTCAGGTGGGCCTATACCATTCCTTGAATTATTTCGCCATTTCAAGGAATCGTGAGATCACTGTAAGGCCGGGTTCACACGATGTCTTTTGGCATGTAATGTGGCACGTAGACGCCGTGGGAGCTTTTGCGGGCTGTATACGCTCCCATTGATTTCAATGGGAACCGAGACCGTATACGCGGCGCTATTTTGCGGCCGCCGCAAAATGACAGCCGCAAAATAGCGCCGCGTATATGATCCACGCTCCCACATGGGCACTGGCCTAGTTGGAAGGAGGGAGTGTCTCCAGGCCGAATCGTGAGGCGAAACAGCCTGAAGAATGAGCATCTCGCTTCTTTTTCGGCTCCTGGAAAAAACATCTGACCGGTTCCCATTGATTTCAATGGGAGCCGTCTTTTTGGTCAGGATTTTGAGGCAAATACGGCCTCAAAATCCTGACCAAAAATCTCTGTGTGAACTTACCCTTAGCATCAGATCAGGTTTTCATATACATTCAATAGATGCGAAAAAAGAAAAAAAGGACGCAAATAGATGGTCATCTTTTTACATAGACACCACTATGAAAAAAAAAATAAAAAATTCTATAAAAAAAATGGTATACCATACTTTTGTGTCCAAAATGGTGTCAAAACTGCATTACAACAGAGGAGATAAATCCACTTGGAAAAAACATGGCACACTAAAGACAATAATAAGTTTTCCTAAAACCTGAAGCGAAGGCCTAAGAAGGCGCTAGTGGGAGAGACTATAGGAAAGTCAAACAATGGCTGACTTCAAACATTCTCGGTGGTGGGAAGAAGTAAAGAAAACAGGTGGCACAAGACGGATTGGCTTCAAGGGCCATTGGAGCGCACATGTCAATGGAAATATAAACTAAGCATTAGCCAAAAATGTCAAACACCCTACTTTTCCTTGGAAACCTGTAAAAGAT
Organism: Leptodactylus fuscus; assembly: GCF_031893055.1. Lineage (NCBI taxonomy): Eukaryota > Metazoa > Chordata > Amphibia > Anura > Leptodactylidae > Leptodactylus > Leptodactylus fuscus. The sequence continues at coordinate 129,593,979 of NC_134271.1, forward strand.
TGTCCAGTTAACACCTACTGGTCAATACACACAGTCTGCCGCTGTGAGAAGTTCCTTTAGTGATCTGTGCGTGCTTTCCCATACAAACAAAGCCGTAAGTATCTGTACATAGCAACTGCAAGAAGCTTCCTATACACCGCTCTAATAACAGGATCCACACAACCTGAAAATTATCAGACGGACCGAGAGATTTTGAGAGGTTTCAGCCAATGTGACGCCAGAAGAAGACACGACTGCCTCATGCACACGACTGTAGTTGTTTCAAGTATACTTCTCGCAATTATGGCTACAATACGGACCCCAGTGGCGTAACTAGGAATGGCGGGGCCCATGGCGAACTTTTGACATGGGATCCACCCCCCGACCAACGCCAAAGACCTAGACCAACCGACCCACCCACCCTGCATTCCTGCACGCACTATTATTATTATTATTATTTATTTCTATAGCACCATTAATTCCATGGTGCTTTACATTTGGGATTCCATGGTGCTTTACATTATGCCCCATACTGGCCCCTGCACACAGTATTATCCCCATAGTGGCTCCTGCACACAGTATTATCCCCCCATAGTGGCCCCTGCACACAGTATTATCCCCCCCATAGTGGCCCCTTCACACAGTATTATCCCCCATAGTGGCCCCTTCACACAGTATTATCCTCCATAGTGGCCCCTGTACACAGTATTATGCCCCATAGTGGCCCCTGTAAACAGTATTATACCCCATAGTGGCCCCTGCACACAGTATTATTCCCCATAGTGGCCCCTGCACACAGTATTATGCCCCATAGTGGCCCCAGTACACAGTATTAAGTCCCATAGTGGCCCCTGTACACAGTATTATCCCCCATAGTGGCCCCTGCACACAGTATTATGCCCCATAGTGGCCCCTGCACACAGTATTATGCCCCATAGTGGCCCCTGCACACAGTATTATCCCCCATAGTGGCTCCTGCACACAGTATTATGCCCCATAGTGGCCCCTGCACACAGTATTATCCCCCATAGTGGCCCCTGCACACAGTATTATCCCCCATAGTGGCTCCTGCACACAGTATTATCCCCCCATAGTGGCCCCTGCACACAGTATTATCCCCCCATAGTGGCCCCTGCACACAGTATTATCCCCCATAGTGGCCCCTTCACACACTATTATCCCCCATAGTGGCCCCTTCACACAGTATTATCCTCCATAGTGGCCCCTGTACACAGTATTATGCCCCATAGTGGCCCCTGTACACAGTATTATACCCCATAGTGGCCCCTGCACACAGTATTATTCCCCATAGTGGCCCCTGCACACAGTATTATGCCCCATAGTGGCCCCAGTACACAGTATTAAGTCCCATAGTGGCCCCTGTACACAGTATTATCCCCCATAGTGGCCCCTGCACACAGTATTATGCCCCATAGTGGCCCCTGCACACAGTATTATGCCCCATAGTGGCCCCTGCACACAGTATTATGCCCCATAGTGGCCCCTGCACACAGTATTATCCCCCATAGTGGCCCCTGCACACAGTATTATCCCCCATAGTGGCCCCTGCACACAGTATTATCCCCCATAGTGACCCCTGCACACAGTATTATCCCCAATAGTGGCCCCTGCACACAGTATTATCCCCCATAGTGACCCCTGCACACAGTATTATGCCCCATACTGGCCCCTGCACAGAGTATTATGCCCCATAGTGGCCCCTGTACACAGTATTATGTCCCATAGTGGCCCCTGCACACAGTATTATCCCCCATAGTGGCCCCTGCACACAGTACTATCCCCAATAGTGGCCCCTGCACACAGTATTATCCCCCATAGTGGCCCCTGCACACAGTATTATCCCCAATAGTGGCCCCTGCACACAGTATTATCCCCCATAGTGACCCCTGCACAGTATTATTCCCCCATGGTGGCCCCTGCACACAGTATTATGCCCCATAGTGGCCCCTGCACACAGTATTATGCCCCATACTGGCCCCTGCACACAGTATTATGCCCCATAGTGGCCCCTGTACACAGTATTATGTCCCATAGTGGCCCCTGCACACAGTATTATTCCCCATAGTGGCCCCTGCACACAGTATTATCCCCCATAGTGGCCTCTGCACACAGTATTATTCCCCCATAGTGGCCCCTGCACACAGTATTATTCCCCATAGTGGCCCCTGCACACAGTATTATGTCCCATAGTGGCCCCTGCACACAGTTTTAAGCTCCATTGTGGACACCAATGAACAATTATTATACTGGTGGTCTTTTCAAACCCCAGAGTATAATAATCGGAGACCCAGGGGGAGATAAAAACATAAAAAAACAGCGTTAGGCTGCCTTCACACGATGTAACGCTCCGCTCATTTTGTAAAATGTGTAAAATGTAGTTAGCCGTTGAGTTCAATAGCTTTTTTAACACGCGTATTTTTGAGCGCGATGCATATGGACGCAGGCCCCGGTCATGTCATTGGTAAGTAAGTAGGGCTTGTTACCGGCTGGACTGACTCTGCTACCGCTGCTACCCCAGTAGTTACGCCCCTGACGGACCCATTCATTTCTATGGTCCTATACATAAGCTCCTAGCTTTTACTGGTCAGTGCCCAGACTGAAGAAACCATCAACAAATTATAAATCAGGTCCTGGTCATGTGCATGTAGCCTAAAGCGGCTTTATCACTAGCTCCACAATACTGACTGATCGCCGGGAGTGATCGGCTGAACAACAGACTGTCTTTATAAAAACAAACCTATTAAATGAAATGTGTCACCAAAAAAATTACCTATTTTTAAGCAAAGTTCTAATAAACATATTTTAATATATTTTTATACCCATTTTATTCATTTTCCATGTCACTATATGTATTTTTATTATTTATTATTATTTTTTTTTTTAAGTACTATATCCTGTAATTTTCACTCTGTCTACTAAGCATAATAATAGTCTGACATTTAATTCTCTTGGGGTTTTCTTTGCAGCAGTCACCTCATTTACATAATAGAAGGTCCTAACAATAAAAGCAGAAGTAGTTTCAGTGATTTACCACTCTCATAGGAGGACATGGATGCCAGATTATGATACAAAGTGCCTTGAGAAGGCCCTTTTGCACAAGGTGATAATTTGCCAAAGTAGGTCACAAGTGCCCAAAGGGCGGCTCCAATCTTGGCAAGTGTTCGAGCTCTTGAATGTAAGTCGAGTCCAAAGCCTCCAGGGAAGCTGTAGAACTGTGGAGCATTCAGTCAAGACCAAGGGGGAGGATACTGGAATGGTTTACTCGTTGGAACGGACGTAATTGCTGGGCTTTGGATCACTAATGGGGCTTATTTATTGGGTACCATCGCTTATTTAGGAGGTAACTTGTCAATTGTAGGGGTTCGACCACTATGACAACCACCAATCAGGAGAATAGGGGGCCCTTGTACCTCTAAATGAATGAAGTAGCTAATCATGCATGTGCAGCCATCCAATTCACTTCTATGGGAATGAATAGTGCAGAAACACGAATGCTCGACCTGCCGCTCCATTCACGTGTGGGGATGGAACACCCATTCTTGTGACTGATGGGGGCTCTAACAGTCGAATCTGGATCAATTATCAAGTTAAAGGGATCCTATCATTGGATCCCCTTTTTTTCTGACAAACACATAGGAATAGCCTTAAGAAAGTCTATTCTTCTCCTACCTGTAGATGATTTTTCTGCGCCACCGTTCGGTAGAAATCCGGGTTTTATTCTGTATGAAAATGAGTTCTCTTGCAGCACTGGGGGCAGGTCCCAGCGCTCAAACAGCACTGGGGGCGTCCCCAATGCTGCGAGAGAACTCTCCAGCAACGCCTCTGTCTTCTTCTGGAACAGCCTCTCTGCAATTCTTCTTCTGGGTTTCAATCTTCTAGGCCTTGGGTAGAGCCAACTGCACATGCCCGCGGCCACAAGAAAATGGCCGCTTACTCAGTAAGCTGTTTAGCGGCCATTTTCTTGTGGGCCAGGCATGCGCAGTCGGCTCTGCCCGAGGCCTAGAAGATTGAAACCCAGGACGGAAGAAGACGCAGGAAGAGGCCATTCCAGAAGAAGACAGAGGCGTCGCTGGAGGGTTCTCTTGCAGAATTGGACCCGCCCCCAGTGCTGCGAGAGAACTCATTTGCATACCGAAGAAAACCCGGATTTCTACCGAACGGCGGCGGGGAGAAGACTTCTAAAGGTAGGAGAAGAATAGTCTGTCTTAAGGCTATTCCTACGTCAGAAAAAAGGGTATCCAATGATAGGATCCCTTTAAAGGTTTTCTTGGCCTTACAAACTGATGAATAGGTCCCAATGTCCCTAAGGATCAGTGGGGGCCTGACACCCAGGACCCCGCCGATCGGATGTTTGAAGAGGCTGCATTCCTAACAAGCACTGTGGCCTCTTCCCTGTGCTCATGATGTCACATTCATCAGTCACATGATATAGCAGCAACTCAGTCCCTCTGAAGTGAATGGGACTGGGCAGTAATATCAAGCACAGTCCCTATGATGTACAGCACTGTACTTGATATTCAATGGAGAAGCCGCAGTGGCCTCTTTAACCAGCTGATCAGTAGAGGTCCTGGGTATCCTAAGGATAGGTCATCAAAATATATATGTATATGTATATATATATATATATATATATATATATATATATATATATATATATATATATATATAAATATATATATATATATATGTCCCGGAATACTCCTTTATTTCCTATACTGTAGACAGAGGGTAACTTGAAATAATCAGAATACTCTTTAAGCCCCCTACCCATCTGTAATGTCACCGAAATATCTGTTTGCCATAGAAAATTATTTTTCTAAAATACTCAGTTCTGACTCCAAAACTGCTGTGGATGCAGATTTAGCAGGAATAAATCTTCGGAGGTAACCCGTACCCCTAGGCATGTGCAGGTAGCGTACTGTATGTAGCCTCCTTCAGGCACGTATGGAATGTTGTTTTGGTATACTGATAAGGATCGACATTACGGGCGCACAATGGAGCACTCACTTTAGTCACCTGACTCCAATTTTCAGGACGAGAACTCATTTTGAAGGTTTTCTATAAGGAAATCTAGTAGCTTAAAGGGCTTTTATAAGGAATCCTGTTCAGAAAAAAGGAAACGCAATCTAAGAACGATTTTACAAAACGCAGATCCACAATGTCAGAAAAAAATAAATTCGCATAGGAGGCCGGCAACCCTGGGACTGGGCCAAGCCTGGCTCCACGACAGAACCCGGCTTCCATGTTATCTGCCGCACCAGGTTGCCAGGAGGTGGAGACAATGTGGACTGCTCATCCAAGACCGACAATATAAGGTTACGGATTCATTAAACTCCGGTTAACCCTTTCAGACGATCCAGGTGCAAGCTATCAAAGTGAGAAGATTTATAGGGAAAATATTTCCGTACGCTTTGATCCATAATCCCAAATCTAATGCCATCTAAACCTCCTGTGTTAGGAAGGGGATTTGTGGCTATTATATATTAGATAATGGCCCCCATTGTATATAATAAGAATATTAGGAGTCACCCTGAGTTACGTGGCCTACAGAATAGCCGTGTAATACGTATCCACAAATGTACATAACATGGGTATAAACCTGGCATTGGGAAAGCGCAGAGGAGGACAGCACTGGGGGACTGCTTAGGATTTAGTTTTCTTGACTAGGATGCTGTGACTGACAAAGGTGGTAGTGGCAGTGGTAATAGAGGACATTGGGACCGGCAGTGCGGACAGCGGATGGCAGTGAAAGACTTAGTGGATGGTGAAGGCAGAGGGGATGACAGTGAAAGGTGGAACAGATGGCAGTGGAGGGTATAGTGGATGGCAGTGGGTATAGTGGATGGCAGTGGGTATAGTGGATGGCAGTGAAGGGCATAGTGGATGGCAGTGAAGGGCATAGTGGATGGCAGTGGATATAGTGGATGGCAGTGGAAGGGCATAGTGGATGACAGTGGATAGTGGAGGGCAGTGGATATAGTGGATGGCAGTGGGTATAATGTGGGTATAATGGATGACAGTGGGTATAGTGGATGGCAGTGGAAGGGCATAGTGGATGGCAGTAAAGGGCATAGGGGATGACAGTGAAGGGCATAGTGGATGACAGTGGAGGGTACAGTGGATGACAGTGGGTATAATGTGGGTATAATGGATGACAGTGGGTATAGTGGATGGCAGTGGAGGGTATAGTGGATGGTATAGTGGATGGCAGTGGAAGGGCATAGTGGATGGCAGTGGAAGGGCATAGTGGATGGCAGTGGAGGGTACAGTGGATGACAGTGGGTATAGTGGATGACAGTGGGTATAGTGGATGGCAGTGGAGGGTATAGTGGATGGCAGTGGGTATAGTGGATGGCAGTGGAGGGTACAGTGGATGACAGTGGGTATAGTGGATGACAGTGGGTATAGTGGATGACAGTGGGTATAGTGGATGGCAGTGGAGGGTATAGTGGATGGCAGTGGGTATAGTGGATGACAGTGGGTATAGTGGATGGCAGTGGAGGGTATAGTGGATGACAGTGGGTATAGTGGATGGCAGTGGAGGGTATAGTGGATGGCAGTGGAGGGTATAGTGGATGGCAGTGGGTATAGTGGATGACAGTGGGTATAGTGGATGGCAGTGGAGGGTATAGTGGATGGCAGTGGAGGGTATAGTGGATGGCAGTGGGTATAGTGGATGACAGTGGGTATAGTGGATGGCAGTGGAGGGTATAGTGGATGGCAGTGGGTATAGTGGATGACAGTGGGTATAGTGGATGGCAGTGGAGGGTATAGTGGATGACAGTGGGTATAGTGGATGACAGTGGGTATAGTGGATGGCAGTGAATGGCAGTAAAGGGCATAGTGGATGGAAGTGAAGGGCATAGTGGATGACAGTGGAGGGTATAGTGGATGACAGTGGATATAGTGGATGACAGTGGGTATAGTGGATGGCAGTGGAGGGTATAGTGGACAGCAGTGGCTATAGTGGATGACAGTGGGTATAATGTGGGTATAATGGATGACAGTGGGCATAGTGGATGGCAGTAAAGGGCATAGTGGATGGCAGTGAAGGGCATAGTGGATGGCAGTAAAGGGCATAGTGGATGGAAGTGAAGGGCATAGTGGATGACAGTGGAGGGTATAGTGGATGACAGTGGGTATAGTGGATGACAGTGGGTATAGTGGATGGCAGTGGGCATAGTGGATGGCAGTGGGCATAGTGGATGTCAGTGAAAGGCGTAACAGATGGCAGCGGAGGCACAGTAGATGACAATGGAAAGCATAGTGGACGACAGTGAAAGACTTAGTGAATGGCAGTGGAGGGTATAGTGGATGACAAAGCAGACCCAGTGGATGGCAATGGAGGGCACAGCGTATGCAAATGTAGAGCAATGTGGAAAGCTCAGAAGACCATTGTAGATGTCAGTGAGGGGCACAGTGTATGCCAGTGGGGCACATTTTGGATTGCGGTGGGAAGAATTATTGCTGCCACTGTAGTATCCATTAGAGCTGAGACTGGAAGTGTTAACCCTTATATTACATGCTCTGTACTACAGGCTTATTCATATATAATACTACTATATCCCCCAACACTAATAATAACAGATTACTGGGGGATGAAAAATACAAGTATCAGCTGACCACTGGAGCGGATGACATCTATAACATGCTGTTCAGATGAGAGAAGCCGTTTAGACTGACGTGTCTCCAGAGTAGCCTACACATGTCTAAAGAGGTGACAAGTCATCAAAGTGCACCAAATCCAGAAAAGAGAAGAAAGAAGATATACTGGGCCAAGACACATCTCAAGAGATTGCTAGAAGACACAGAGAGTGACTTAGTAGAATAAGCAGGAAATGATTGAAGACCTTACACATAATCCTCACTGCCAAATACAAGAAATATTCTACCATAAAGTACCTGAGATAATGCGTAGAGGAGACAGGAGGTGTAACATGTGGAAATATGAGGACTTTCACTTTCTGAGGAGTTTATCTGCATGCTTAGATAGCAACTTGGTAAAGAATCAAAGCTGAAACAGGCCAAAAGCAACGTAAGAAACCGGTGTACGCTCTACAGCGATCTCACAGTCTACATTCACAAAGGAGCTCCATGAGAATAGACGGCAGGGTCTGGTGTTTAGTGTTGGTTCTATTTACCTGTGATGCAATACCAGACCTGGCCAACGGACAAGAGTGGTGCTGTTCCTAAGAAACCCCTAGCTATCTCCTAACATGTACGAGGTTCCAGGTGATGTTGGGAAGGCTCTGGGCATACTTGATATATCTGCTACGAGGGAAGGGTTGAAAAGATCCCCTACATATCAGATTGGTAGGTCAGTCTTGCCACCATTAATCTCATGTGTATGGCCAGTCACTTACCTGCTGACTGTGTATTTCTCTTACCGACTCTTATTCCTTGTGCTACCGTTCCTGATCTTGACTCCTTACTGACTCCTTAGACTGTTTGTCTGGTACTTCTTGTTCTTCTTCCAGCTCTGACCCTTGACTTGGCTTCTGACTATGCTCCCATCTTTTCCTCACACTTGTCAGATTCTGGCAGCCCTCCTCTTATGACCCTTGGCTCTGTTCCAGACTTCGCTCCCACCTCTTACTCAGAATTGTCACATTCTGACAGAATTCCTGACCTGGGAATCTGACCATAGACGTCCATACCGCTTTGTATAGGGAAATTCCATAGACTTCACACCTGACTGTGACCTAAAGGGGTTTTCTGGTAACACAAATGTATCCCAAATCCAAAGGATAGGGGTAACTTGTAGATCAGACTGCTGAGGCAACCACCGATCAGGACAACTGGGGTACTTGGCACGCCAATCCTGGAGAGGCCGCTCAGGCATTGCACCAAAACACAGGACTCAGCGATCTGCGGCAGGTCCAATGAAATGAAAGGAGAAGGGTACTGCCCAATTTGTCTCTGGCTGACATGGCCACACCCCCGATGCACCGTACAGCTCATTTATATACAGGTTAAGGCCGGGTTCACACAGGGTTTTTTGGTCCGGAACCTAGATGCCGGTGCACTGCACGCGAACTCCGCTCTGGATTAGGCCCAAATGAATGGGCCTAGTCCGGAGGAGGGAGTGTCCTCAGGTGGATTCGTGAGGCGACTCCGCCTGAAGAATAAGCATGTCTGTTCTCATTGATTTCAAAAGGAGCTGTCTTTTTGGTCAGGACTTTGAGGCGGATAAAATCCTGACCAAAGTACCCCGCATAAAAGTTTGTTTTCTTGACAAGAGGAAAAAAAATGTACCCCTGGTTTAGAAGCCATCTTGATGTTAGTAGACTCCCTTTGAAAAAACCTATAACCGGCACTAGGCAGCTGTGATATTTGGCGGCATTATTTTGTACATTGTATGGTGGTTTTATTTAGACACGGAGTGACCTATTAATATGCAGGTCTAGGAAAACCCCTGCTCGCTGCCTATTTCGACGTATGTTCTTAAATTTTATTTCTACAAAGGAACAAGATAATCTCAGGTCAGGACAGATAGTTCCAGACAAGGGTGAGATTATTGGGGCAAAAATAAAGTGTTTGCAACGTGATGCAACACATTCCCATGAATATGAAATTTACTCCTATATTACAGGAATGTGCGGCTTGTACAGAAATGTGGGAAGACGGTGCGAGGCCGAAACTTGTGGAGGTGAATAGAGCGGCTCAGGGACGTTCACCATCATCATGTTTAATGGACCAGCAACTGAATGGACGTACACAATACAACGCTAAACCCAAGGCTTGTCAATGGATTTATACTGGAACGTATGGGAAGAAGAGAATGAAACCAGTAACCTATCACCACGTGAACAGACCCATATCACAAGCTCTCGGTTTTGCTGGTGTCTCTTTCACGAGACTTTTACTATGTGAGCTGATGCTGCCATCTACTGGTCTTTTATGCGAACTGATTGACGCATCATGGTATGCGGAGCAGCAGGGGTCGCAGATTTTGCAAACCCAACTGGTTAGCTAAGCCTGGGGGCACAATGAGCCCTTCATCACATAATACAGTAGAATGGCAGAGTAGTAAATAGATGGAACATCGGCACATGCCAAGAGGACAGTAAGATACAGAAGGACAGTTTGAGATTTTTTGGCATTGTCCAATTGTCCCAGTTTCAGTCCTCTATTTTGCAATGTGTCTGACGCAGTGATGGCGGCGCTACAGCTGATCCCGTACAATGAGACTGAACTGCGCTTTGTACTGTAATAGGGGCAATGGGGGTAGCACTATTTTATTTGGGCACTATTGACACTATTATTTAGTATCTGAGAATTGCTGAATTATTTCTGCCTATGTGGCTATTCCCACCCTCAAATTATACTTGTGACCCTCTATACGGGGGAGGGGGACAAGAGCATGCTCCCCAGTACTGAGTAGGTTCACCAGCTGGATAGGAGAAAAAACTCTGAAATAGACGTCCATTAGTTTAGTTACAATCTCTAGTCCTGTTAGGAAGCTCTTTAAGGCCGGAACCGCCGCACTAAAGCGCTGTAGGAACAACTGCAGCGTAAACACATCACGGTTCTTTCCACAGCGTTTTGAATAGAAAATTCACAGAGTTTTCCTCCGCGGACTTTCTGTTACAATTATATCTATGGTAAAGCCGCCGGCGTTTCCGTAGATATAATTGACATGCTGTGATTTTCAAAACCGAGACGTTTTTGGAAATCACAGCGTGTCCGCACTGCAATTTTTTCCGCAAAGTGGGCATGGGATTCGCATGAATCCCATCCACTTTGCATGCCGCGATTTTGAGGTGGATTCCGTGCCAAAATCCACCCCCTCTTGCCCCGTGTGAACTAGCCCTAAGGCTAGTTCATGCATTTCAGATCATTGAGGATCCAGCAGCTGATGCACAGAGAATGGAGCAGGACGCAGACAGCGCCGTTTTCTGTGCAATGAATGAATTGAGTCAGGGCAGCTTGGTTTACATTCAGGTGAATAGGAGCTGATCATGCAGTACCTACTCTGACCACTAGATAGAACGGCGCTGTCTGCTTCCTGTTCTAGTCTCAGTTGCTGAGAATAGCTAATTCATAGGTGTCCCCGGTGTCGGACTCTCACTGATCTGACATTGCTGACCTATCCTTAGGAGAGATCATCAATATTTTTAGTCCAGAAAACCCCTTTAATGGATCAGACATTGACTTACAGGATAGCTATCTACAGTGCTCACTAGATGGTCACTCCTCCGGCACCAGTACACGTCCGTCAGGCAGGGTTTGCATAAACTTCAACATCCTTTGCTGACATGGGTGCTGCCATAGTAACTCTGCCCCCATCCCAAACCTTGTGCATGTTCCAAAAATTCATGACTTTCCAAGCGAGTTTACAGTGTTGTCAAGTGTAAGAGTCTATAATCTCCGATCTGCACCAACGCATTGCCAGGACACATTTTCCACAGTTTTTGGCAGGTGTTCAGGCCTACAGGGAACACATTCATGAAATGAACCAAACATTGCTGGGCAATCATGATGAAGTAAAAAGTACAATGCCCTGAGAATACAATACTGCGGGGGGAGTGATGTGCGGCACCGAGACGGGGAACCAACTCCGTCTACCAGGGCCCACAACGGGCTCTACTACCACTACAAACAACCTACTAGGACAGCAGATGCTGGGTGTTTAACTATGGTTCCCGGGCAGCTGCAATGGCCGCCGGGTGTCTAATGTTTTATACAGTAGACAACCAGCACTAATGCCCCCTGTCGGTGCCCACACTGTTCAGGGCATTAACCAGTCCGGCTCCTAGTTTAAAATTGACTGAGGCGCCATTTCCCAGTGATTGCCGGCACCCGGGTCTGGGATTGTGATGCCATAAAAGCGGGGAGTCTTGTGAAGGCTCCCTGGCCTGTCATTCAATGGATTCTATTGCAGGTTACTCTATGTAGCCTGCAATAGAAGCCCCAGTATTTTGCAATGCATTAGCATTGTAATGCATTGCATTAGTGATCACACCCCCTGGGGTTTAAGACTCCCCCCCCAAAAAAAATAAAAATAAAAAATAATAATAAAAATTCAAATCACCCCCCCTTTCCCTAGGACACATATAAAAGTAGTTAAATACTGTGAAACACATACACATTAGATATCCCTGTGTCCAAAATCACCCATAAGAAAATTGCACAAGTGCACTTTTTCTTCAAATCCCCCCCCCCCCCATTCTGATTTTTTTCCCTGCTTCCCAGTACATTATATAGAATAAATAATGGCGGCATCATGAAGAAAAATTTGTCCCGCAAACACTAAGACCTCATATGGCTCTGAGAGAGGAGAAATAAAAAAAAGTTTTGGGGTTTGGAAGGCGGGGAGTCAAAAACGAAAAATGAAAATCAAAATTACCATCGGCGGGAAGGGGTTAAAGGGAGCTTACTAACTGATGAGCTACCCGCATGCCCCCTGGTTGTGTTCCAGTGAGCGCTGCAGCCTCTTTGGTATCTATCAAGCACAGCACTGTACATGTCACTTGAATGGGACTGAGCTGCGAGCAGGCCATGTGACCAATGAACATAACTAGCTGGATATGTCAGAACCTCTGTATATAAAACCTGGATACAGATATTTCTAAAAATTTCAAGGGAATGGTGCATGTTATGGCATGATGGTGCTCAGCATAATGTCCCCTACAATGCCCAAAGATGGTTTGATTTGAGTTTCCTGGTGACAGTCTCCTTTTAAGAACCTTTAAGGAACATTTTTTAAAAAAATTTTGGCTTTCTCGTATTCCTTTCCAATTTACGGGTTTATCCAAGCTTACAGATTTAAACTATCCTTAGCTTTTTGGCTGAATGCTGCGGCTTCTTCAGTACTTACAGCACTGTACATTGTGCAGCAGACGTGCGTTACATAACAGCTCAGTCCCATTTACTTGAATGGGACTGAGCTGCGAGCAGGCCATATGGCCTGCGAAGTAGAAGTGAACACTGCCGCTTCAAACAGTTGATTCCAAGGTCCTGAGTGTCAGACACCCCAAGGATCCTAAAGATAGGTCATCCATTTAAAAGTACCAGAAAACCCCTGTAGGAAAAGGCCCCACGTGACGTCCTGCAGCAAAAAAGCACTGTGCGAAAAAAAACGTGGCAGCAATTTTGGAAATCACAGCATGTCCACAGTGCAGTTTTTACCGTAGTGTGGGCAGGGGATTTGCTAGAATCCCATCCACTTTGCTTCGACTGTAAAACGCAGTGATTTGTTCCATGGAATTTACGCCACATGGTGCCCGAGCCTTAAGGCAACGCAGGAGAATTGTTTTATCCAGCATGACTTATTTTTTGAGTACACAAGTTAGGGTGGGTTCACACCTGCGCCCCGTCTTCGCTTTTAGGAAACCAGCAGTCAGTTTTCAAACCCATTCAAATGAATGGGTTTGCAAAGTGTCCGCCCGAGAGTGTTTTGTGGTCTGCGCAGCAAAACCGTTGTTTTTTTTAACTGGACAGAAAGTCTGACATGCAGGACTTTGTGTCTGGTTAAAAAAAACGGTTTCGCGCAGAGACCATAAAACGCTCATGGGCGGACACTGTCTGCTGGGTTTCCATCTCCTGTCAGCAGAAGACGGAAACCTAAAAGCGTAGACCGGGTCTCCACTTTGTGGGTTTCTGTCTGCTGACAGGAGATCGAAACCCGGCAGTCAGTGTCTGCCCGTGAGCATTTTTTGGTCTCCGCGGCGAAACCTTTTTTTTTTAACCGGACACAAAGTCCTGCATGTCCGACTTTGTGTCTGGTTAAAAAAAACGGTTTCACCGCAGAGAGGCAGAAGGCGCTCACAGGCGGACACTTTGCAAACCCATTCAAATGAATAGGTTGAAAACTGACTACCGGTTGCTGTCTCCTGTCCAGAAGACGGAAACCTGAAAGCGGAGACCGGGGCGCAGATGTGAACCCACCCTTACTTGTACAGTTGATTCCTGAAAAAAATTCACATAGCCTGGTATAGATCTTTCACCACTGTATCCTATGCATCGCTTTTTAAAATGGTATGCTATACACTGGAGTTCACTGCAGGTATTACACTGAGCGCATATGGCGGGTGTACGCCCTTATAGTCACTAATACTAATCTCAGGCCCCACTGCCCCTTCTCTGCCCTTCAGCATCCAAGTTATAGGGTCCACGGACAAAGTATCAGCCCTATAGAAATGATGGGTATACGGATTATATTATTGTGCACTGCCATTATTACGGCATACAGCAGCCTACTTCTCTGCTTCCTAAACCAATGTGAGGAGAAGAACAACGGTCATACCTGTTTTCAGCTGTGACTGCAGGCTAGCTTTATTATTTCACAACTTACCTTCAGGGTCCTCCAACTGCGGAGTCAGTGCCAGATATTTGTTAGTATTCACATTCTCCTCATGGCTGCGCGCTGAAGACTGCTGTGACACAAGCTTGACAAAAGAGAAGTATAATATCAGGATAGTGTGAACATGTTTTAGATCACATAGTATCCATGTGCAGAGCTGATCTGACAGATACGGCATGTAGAAAGCTAAACTAAGACATCTGTGACCAAAAACGGTAACAACAAACAAATGTGACAGACCCAACTTATTCTGACTATTATAGATTAGTCTATACATACAGGAGGACATCATAGCTGGAACCATCACTGGTGCCTACTACCAAGGAGCCATGCTACTCTGTTAGGTTGAGGCCCCATGTTGCAGAAACGCTGATTTTTTTGTACCAGATTTTGCAGCGTTTTTTTTGAGCCAAACCTAGTAGTGGCTACAAGAGGAATGAATATACTCTAGCGAATCCCATGCTCGCGGTAAAACCGTGGTGCAGACACACAACGATTTCCAAAACCAGCACGTGTCAATTATACCTACGGAAACGCCAGCGGTTTCTCCATAGGTATAATTGTAACAGAAAATCCGGGGATTAACTCCACAAACTTTCTGTCCAAAGCACTGCGGGAAGAAACATGATGTGATGCCACCACAGTTTTTCCTGCAGTGCTTTTTTACTGTGGGATGTCTCATGGGGTCTTAGTCTTAAAGGGATACTATCATTGGACACCCTTATTTTACATAGGAATAGCCCTAAGAAAGGCTATTCTTCTCCTACCTTTAAATGTCTTCTCCGCGCCGCCGTTCGGTAGAAATCCGGGTTCTCTTCGGTATGCAAATGAAGTCTCTCAGGGCATGGGGGCGGTCCCCAGCACTCAAACAGCACTGGGGGCGTCCACAATGCTGCAAAATAACTTGCTTACACAAGAAAATGGCCACTTATACAGCTGAGTAAGTGGCCATTTTCTTGTGGCCCGGGCATGCGCAGTCGGCTCGTGCCCCGGCCTAGAAGATTGAAACCCAGGACGGAAGAAGACGCAGGGAGAGGGCGTTCCAGAAGAAGATAGAAGCGTCGCTGGAGAGTTCTCTCGCAGCATTATGGACGCCCCCAGTGCTGTTTGAGCGCTGGGGACCACCCCCAGTACTGCGAGAGAACTAATTTGCATACCAAAGAAAACTGGGATTTCTACTGAACGGCGGTGCAGAGAAGACTTCTATAGGTAGGAGAAGAATAGTCTTTCTTAAGGCTATTTCTACGTGTTAGCCAGAAAAAAAGTTATCCAATGATAGGATCCCTTTAAATGGGTTTTTGAGCCCCTAATGCATGTTTCATACTGATGACTAATCCATGGGGTAGACCATCAATATCTCACTGGTGCGAGTTCAACAACTGAACTGCAGACAGGCCTCCCCGAAGCTGCAGCAGTGGACAGGAAGAGGAAACAGCTCTGCTCCTATTCAAATCATAGAATACAAAATAAAATATATATATATATTATTTATTTTAGGTGGAAAATCTGTCTTTTTTTTTTAAACAATTATGCAAAAACTTATGCAAACAAATACAACACGTCAGTTTTTTTTTTTTTTTTTTTTTTTTTTGGGGGGGGGGGGTTGCTGGATACTTCATATAGTGAATGACTCTTTTGGAATAAAAGCTGTAGAGACAGCGGCCTTCCACTAGTTACAAAGTCCCCGCTATCGCTGGTCTTCTACTACTGCTTGGCTATAAGGCTATTTCAGGAATATTCTGAACAATACAGTTCTTTCCAGAAAATCTCTTCTCTCCTTGCCCTTAACTTACCTCTCCATCACCACCAATTACCATGATGGAGTGAGCTCAGCAGTATAACACGAGCCTGACCCTACTTCTAGGCCGAATCCCCTAGTCCTGTGGTGAGAGGTCTTCAGGCTTGTGTCATGCTGGTGAGATCAGTAAGACTACAGCTATGGGGGGCTCCCAAACAGGAATGACGGCCCTCTGGAGATTAGGACATCTGTAATTGCCTAGCTATGACTAAGCAGGGGGTACTAGGTCACCAAATTCCCTCCACTTCCTAATTAGGGATCTTCCAGTTCCTTAGGGTCACTGCGTGCTATCTTCTTTCAGGGTTGGTGGGATAGCAGGAGCAGGCATATATTGTGGCAGACCCCTCCACTGCTTGGCCAGCACAATTGTACATTCTAGTTTTGTTGTACTGGGTACAATTCACTACCGGGGCAACACGGTGGCTCAGTGGTTAGCACTGCAGCCTTGCAGCACTGGAGTCCTGGGTTCCAATCCCACCAGAAACAACACCTGCAAGGATTTTGCATGTTCTTCCCGTGTTTGTGTGGTTTTCCTCCCGTGCTACAAAGATATACTAATAGGAAAAAAAAATGTACATTGTGCTCCCTATATGGGGCTCATAATCTACATTTTAAAAAAAAAAACAAAAACTATTCACTACCTGGAGTTCTTCCCAGAGTTGTTTTCTCATCTCCAGACCCTGAGCTTTGACCTCTTTCTCTTTTGCTATTTTTTTCTGTAAGATTTCATCCAAAGCTTTCATCTTCTTAATGGCTTTTTCCAGTTTGGGGTCAATCTGGTCTTCTGTACTGTCAGACTGCTCAGTGGATCCTGCCAAAACACAGATATATAAATTTCTTGGTGCATTGCACCTCAGATCTAGCGCCCTCTATTGTACGTGGCACACAACAACCTATCTGGAGTCACTCCTTATATCCGTGATGGCGAACCTATGACAAGGGTGCCAGAGGTGGCACTCAGAGCCCTCTCTTTGGGCATTCTTCCGTGGAACAGATTATACTGTGTGGGGGCCACTGTGGAGTATATTATACTGTGTGTGGACCACTGTGCAGCAGATTATACTGTGTGGGGGCCACTGTGCAGCAGATTATACTGTGTGTGGACCACTGTGCAGCAGATTATACTGTGTGTGGACCACTGTGCAGCAGATTATACTGTGTGTGGACCACTGTGCAGCAGATTATACTGTGTGGGCACCACTGTGGAGCTGATTCGACTGTGTGGGGGCCACTGTGCAGCAGATTATACTGTGTGGGGACCACTGTGGAGCTGATTCGACTGTGTGGGGGCCACTGTGCAGCAGATTATACTGTGTGGGGGCCACTGTGGAGCAGATTATACTGTGTGTGGACCACTGTGCAGCAGATTATACTGTGTGGGGGTCACTGTGCAGCAGATTATACTGTGTGGGGGCCACTGTGGAGCAGATTATACTGTGTGTGGACCACTGTGCAGCAGATTATACTGTGTTGGGGCCACTGTGGAGCAGATTATACTGTGTGGGGGCCACTGTGGAGCTGATTGGACTGTGTGGGGGCCACTGTGCAGCAGATTATACCGTGTGGGGGTCACAGTGGAGCAGAAAGCTCTATAAAGCCCCATTCTTATGACCATATTTTGCAAGTCTGTAACTGTCTGAAATTCTGGATCCGCACATTATTAAGGTTAAATTGCTGTGTTGGCACTTTGTGATAAATTACCTGTAGTAGGTTTTGGGTTGCAGTTTAGGCACTTGGTCTCTACTAAGTTCACCATCACTACCTTATATGATACCTCTGTTGCTATGTAATGAACAAACAGCATTCAGACTTTCTCATGAAACTATTCATTAAAGGGGTATCCAAGCCATAAATTGTTCTCACTTATCAACTGGATAGATGTTAAATGTAAGATCAGTTAGTGTCAGACAAGTGGGAACCCCCCCCCCCTCTAATTGCTATAACAGCATACTCTGGTTTCCATCAAACACATGACAGTGGTCTCTACTGAGTAGAAGTGAAGCGCTTAGACTCTGTATCCCAGCCTAGGAGAACTCACACCCTCTTAAGGCTAAGGCCCCCCGTAGCGAAATGCAGCAAATAAAAGACTGTAAGGGTCCATTCACACGGAGTAACGTGCCGTGTGACCTGGCACGTATACGGCATGTTAGATTTTGAGCGCCATAAAAGCTCCCATTGATTTCAATGGGAGCCTGGATTGTATACGCCGTGTTATTTTGCAGCCGCAAAATCACGGACACAAAATAACGCGGCATATATGATCCAGGCTCCCATTGAAATCAATGGGAGCTTTTACGGCGCTCAAAATCTCACACGGCGTATACGTGCCAGGTCACGCAGTACGTTACTCTGTGTGAATGGACCCTAAGAAACCACACCAGAATCCTATTCACTTTGCAGGTACTGTAAAACGCAACATGGGGCTTCAGCCTAAAGGAGTTTTCTGTGTCTTGCATATCAATGACGTGTTCGTAGAAAAGGTAATCAACATATTATCAGTGGTGCTTCGGCCCCTGGAACCCCCACTGATCAGCTACTTGAAGAGGCCACAGTGCTTTCAAGTGCTGCCGATGACATTACGGAGGCAACTCATCCCATTCAAGTGAACGAGCTGCAATATCAAGCGTAGCCCCATGCTATGTACAGTGTTGCGCTTGATACTCATTGAAGAGAAAGCAGCACTCACCCAAACATTGTGGCTTCTTGAACCAGATAATCGATGATGGTCCCAGGTGTCCTACCAATCACATGTTATGACCTATCCTACGGACTAGCCAACAATATGCAAGCCAAGGAAATTACCTTTAAGAGACGTTACACATCTGTCACAAATGTATGGCAAGATTAAGGGATTTGTAGAAGAAGGTTAAGAGGCTCCTGTAGTCTTTGGAGACCCCCCATATATAATTAGATCAAGCCCAGTCTGCTTAGTGGTCGACACAATTCCTTTTTCTTTGGATCCAGTTTATCGCAGACATTTTGATGTGGTCTATAGGAAGTTGGTGCCACATACAAAGATAAACTCATGTGCTCCCCATATGTTCCAGTATCAAAGCCTCACTTCTGAGAACTGACTGCCAGACATCTTATATGAATATGTTTCTTATTTGATCGCAACATTTAGGAATATTTTATTTTATTTCAAAGCCAAATGGGCATGTGGTTTGGGATGCACAACTGTGATAGAAATGGTATCAAGTGTGAAGGCGTTCAGAGGATCAAAGATGTCTTTACTATCTGGACAAGTCTGTCACATTACACACATATCCTTCAAAGTACAGAACAGATTCAACCTCCTGACCCGGATTCTTCTAGTTACCTTCTATACAGTCATCTTCAGTAGTAACATGATCTTCTGCCGATGAAATGTCTTGCAATTCATCTTTACAGTCTTCACTTCCAAACCAGAGAACTAAAGAAGCAAAAATAGCACAGAGTGTAATTCTCATTTTTGTAAAAATGATCTTATGGGGGTAGTTGACCCCTTACCTGAGGTTACCAGGACGTGACCTGATTGTCCAGGGGAAGGTGCTGCTCAAGCCATATTTTTCTTTAAGAAATGTAGTACTACCAAGACACCCTGGCTCTACAAGAGTAGCTATATGTGGTGCTGTGCTAGTTGCCAATGTCTAAGGGAGTCCAAAGACTTTTCTGCTACATCATTGACCAGCAGTGTAAATAGTACATAGTGGGTTTGGGCCCTGTCACAAATATTACAATAGGGCCGAAGTGCTTCAAGTAACACCTCTATGACTACTGGAGGAGGTGAGCGGGTTGCATAGTAAAGGCTGCTAAACCCATCAATTTCAACAGGATTGGTATAAAAGTAGAAAATGACTGTGAAACACATACACATTAGGTATCCCTGTGTCTACTGAATATAGGGGATCTTCAGTGCTCCTGTTCCGTCGGGAAGGGGTTAATAGGAGCATTGCAGATCCCCTATATTCAGCCAGGCTGAATTCCAAGTGGGGGAAAAAAACCTCAGTCCTCAAGCTCAGGGAAGGGGCAGACAGACTACCAAAATACCCCCTCCCCTTCCCCAGCAACTACTGCACCCAAAAACCATTTTAATTTTTGAAATTTTCCAATAGCTGCTGCATTTTCCCCCCTCGGCTTCTACTCGAGTCAATAAGTTTTTTTGTGGTAAAATTAGGGGGGTCGGCTTATACTCGAGTATATACGGTAGTCCTTTTGTTCTCAAGTCCCCTCCAGAGGTTTCTAGCATCAGCTTACTCCCCTCTCCCTGCTGACAACAAATGCACACTTGGCAGAACTGAGGGTGTATGTGTGATGACAGCTTACACTTTCATTGACTTCAGGTTGAAAAATGGAAAAATGTAGACTTCTGGTTGGTATGTGAATCAGCAGGTCACTCTGCTGGTCACATGACCAGGCAAGGAACTTATTTAGAGGCTGAATAAAGTGAACTGTGCATTCATTGTGTGACTGCATTGTTCTATTTACATTAAGATAAGATAATCCCTTAATAGTCCCACAGTGGGGAAATTTCAGTATGTTACAGCAGCATAGTAATACAGATACAGGATAATACACAGTAATAGATTACAGACGTAGACACACATATGCTGAGAAGCGAAGATATACTAGGAGTCCATAGCAGCTAAGGAACAGAAGAAGAAAGAAGGAAGACTTCATAGTCATAATCAATGATCATTAGTTCTCTGTGCGGAGTGATCTTCGTTTGGACTGATGTACATTATACAGCCTGGTCGTGGTTGGAAGGAAGGACTTGAGATAGCTCCTTCTCACACTTGGGGTGAAGCAGACGGTCACTTACAGTGCTGCCAAGTCCCATCAAGGTCCCATACATGGGGTGGGATTTGTTCTTCCGCATGGAGGTCACCACGGACAGTATCCTTCTGTCACCCACCACTTGTACTGGGTCCAGGGCGCTCCCCAGGACAGAGCTGGCCCTCCTGATCAGCCTGTCAAGTCTATTTCTGTCCCTGGTTTATATACAGCTCCCCCCAGCAGGCCACAACGAAAAAGATGGCTGAAGCAACCACAGAGTTGAAGAAGGCCCTAAGAAGTGTCCCCTGGACTCTGAAGGCCCTCAGCCTCCTGAGCAGGTAGAGTCTGCTGTGACCCTATATGCATTATACTATAAGGATAGAGAATAAAATCTCTCTCTGGGGCTGTTTATTACTTACATTCAATTATATAATTTACTATAACAAAATTATAAAAGGGAATGAAAAAATAAAAGATACCGGTTATAGTGTTGTAATAAAAACCCAAGTAAGCATCTGCTGCACAAACAGAGCTTTACTTTATAAAAGAAAAAAAAATTGCCATGAACATTCAGTTTTGGAAAGAATAAAAGAATACAGAGAGACATGAAGGGTCTACAGTACCTGGGTCGTCTGCTGGGCCGGTCATATTATCGTGAGCTGTTTCCCGTAGCGTTTCAGTGCTGATCCTTGTACAGTTCTGTGAGGTCTTCTCATCACCAGGATCTGACAATTTGGGATAAGTCTCTTGTTCATCATCTGAAGTCCTTGTATGATCCCACTAATAATCAGAAGACATGTAAACATTAATAGGCGAAGGTTCATCTTAATGCTATACCCCTTGTAGTGGGGGTGAAGCACTTAGCGAACCACCCACACAAAGTGCCTATGGTTTCATACTACATCACAGGGCTCAGTATGCCACCATTCGGCTACTGCGCACATGGCCTTGCCGCGTGCATGAGCTCTTAGATTTGGAAATAAAGTTGAGAGACTTCTACTAAACCATCACATTTTACCTGCGCTATTCCCGGTTCTGGAGTCAACACTTCCAAAGAACATAGTGATGAGTTCACTTTTTGTTTATCCGCTTGGAATGAACTTAATAAGCGACTTCCAGGACGGGAACGAGACACCGTGGCAGGTCTGGAAATGTCATCCAAGCTTCCCTTCAAAATATCCATCTTCAGGAAGCCGAGGACTAATCGTTCCGAACTGAAACATAAAAACATCTCAGATGAAGACCAAGGCCAAAGTTTCAGATGCGTACAACATCCTACCATCTCATACATATATAAATCCCTACTGTCTGACACCTACATGACCCCCACCTTCTGAAATATACACGACCCCAACTATCTGATACATATATATAATAAGCCTTCACCATCTGACAAATCTGCTGCGCCCCCATGGTGACAGTGATATACATGTACAGCATTGTGCAGAAACTAAACCCTACAGATGATAGACATGGGTGATGGAAATAAAACCGAACACTATAAGAAAACCTTGTGTATCACACATCTCCCCACAAAGACATATTCATCATAGATGGAGAGATCTGTGTACAGCCCTGCACTTCCATCTGTATGAACACACACAAGGATGAAACCCTAAACTGCTCCTACAAAGTTGGGAACAAACAATTATCCAAAATGTCTTGGCATACAGAAGCATTAACATTTCCCTTCACTGCAACTAAAAAACCAACCCCATAGTATTAGCCCTCCTCCTCCACCTAATGAAGGAGGTGAAGTCAGGCAGGTGACGTTCTGGAGGCCCAAGGAAGGAAAGGGAACATCGAAAAAGTATTACTTACTTCTCCTGTGCTCCAGAAGGCTTTGGGCCTGTTTGGTGATGTCACGTGAGCCAGGCCGGGTCTGCGTCATTATGCGTTGCGATGCCGGTCTGGCTCACGTGACATCTGTACCAATACTGAAGAGAATACTGGGGAGCGCGCCGGAACCAGGCAGAAATAAGTAACAGTGTTTTTTATGTTTGTATCCTCCCCTTGGTGTCTGATCATTATACTTTGGGGTCTGAAAGACCCCAGAACATAATAAATATTCATGGTTGGTCAACAATGGGTCATAATACTGTGTGCAGGGGCCACTATGGGGCATAATACTGTGTACAGGGGCCACTATGGGGCATCATACAGTGTGCAGGGGCCACTATGGGGCATAATACTGTGTGCAGGGGCCACTATGGGGCATAATACTGTGTGCAGGGGCCACTATGGGGCATAATACTGTGTACAGGGGCCACTATGGGGCATAATACTGTGTGCAGGGGCCACTATGGGGCATAATACTGTGTGCAGGGGCCACTATGGGGCATAATACTGTGTGCAGGGGCCACTATGGGGCGTAATACTGTGTGCAGGGGCCACTATGGGGATAATACTGTGCGCAGGGGCTACTATGGGGCATAATACTGTGTGCAGGGGCCAATATGGGACATAATACTGTATGCAGGGGCCATTATGGGGCATAATACTGTGTGCAGGGGCCACTATGGGGCGTAATACTGTGTGCAGGGGCCACTATGGGGGATAATACTGTGCGCAGGGGCTACTATGGGGCATAATACTGTGTGCAGGGGCCAATATGGGACATAATACTGTATGCAGGAGCCACTATGGGGAATAATACTGTGTGCAGGGGCCACTATGGGGCATAATACTGTGTGCAGGGGCCACTATGGTGCATAATACTGTGTGCAGGGGCCACTATGGGCATAATACTGTGTGCAGGGGCGACTATGGGACATAATACTGTGTGCAGGGGCCACTATGGGGCATAATACTGTGTGCAGGAGACACTATAGGGCATCATACTGTGGGCAGGGGGCACTATAGGGCATCATACTGTGGGCAGGGGCCACTATAGGGCATCATACTGTGTGCAGGGGCCCCAATGGGGTGTAATACTGTGGGCAGGGGCCACTATAGGGCATCATACTGTGGGCAGGGGCCACTATAGGGCATCATACTGTGGGCAGGGGCCACTATAGGGCATCATACTGTGGGCAGGGGCCACTATGGGGCGTAATACTGTGTGCAGGGGCCACTATGGGGGATAATACTGTGCGCAGGGGCTAATATGGGGCATAATACTGTGTGCAGGGGCCAATATGGGACATAATACTGTATGCAGGGGCCATTATGGGGCATAATACTGTGTGCAGGGGCCACTATGGGGCGTAATACTGTGTGCAGGGGCCACTATGGGGCATAATACTGTGTGCAGGGGCCACTATGGTGCATAATACTGTGTGCAGGGGCCACTATGGGCATAATACTGTGTGCAGGGGCGACTATGGGACATAATACTGTGTGCAGGGGCCACTATGGGGCATAATACTGTGTGCAGGAGACACTATAGGGCATCATACTGTGGGCAGGGGGCACTATAGGGCATCATACTGTGGGCAGGGGCCACTATAGGGCATCATACTGTGTGCAGGGGCCCCAATGGGGTGTAATACTGTGGGCAGGGGCCACTATAGGGCATCATACTGTGGGCAGGGGCCACTATAGGGCATCATACTGTGGGCAGGGGCCACTATAGGGCATCATACTGTGGGCAGGGGCCACTATGGGGCGTAATACTGTGTGCAGGGGCCACTATGGGGGATAATACTGTGCGCAGGGGCTAATATGGGGCATAATACTGTGTGCAGGGGCCAATATGGGACATAATACTGTATGCAGGGGCCATTATGGGGCATAATACTGTGTGCAGGGGCCACTATGGGGCGTAATACTGTGTGCAGGGGCCACTATGGGGCATAATACTGTGTGCAGGGGCCACTATGGGGGATAATACTGTGCGCAGGGGCTACTATGGGGCATAATACTGTGTGCAGGGGCCAATATGGGACATAATACTGTATGCAGGAGCCACTATGGGGAATAATACTGTGTGCAGGGGCCACTATCGAGCATAATAGTATGTCTGAAGGCCACAGTGGTGCATAATAGCGTGTATACATTATGCTGTTTGGAGCGGCCACTATGAGACATTACACCGGGGGAGGGGCTGCAATGGGACATTATACTATCTGGAGGCCACTTTGGGACATTACAGTGTGTGTAAATGGGGTGTTATACTGTTTGGGGGACAGACACGCTTTGCCACATGTGTGTGTGGGGGAGGGAGCCCAAGTCAAAAGTTTGTTTGGGGGCCCTGTCATTACTAGTTACATTGACCGCTATCAGAAGTATACAGGCTGTGTAACATCACCGCTGCAGCCGCTCTGTATACAGATACCATATAGATATACACTATATAGATAGATTTAGGCTGACACCCCTTGTTGAGGAAATGCAGCAGAAAAACACCTCTGCATATTACAGTCCCGGCAAAGCTTCATCTAATCTCATCCACAATCCAAAAAACACAAAAAACAACGCGTTTTTCTCCATAGCCTAAGGTCCCGTGCACACGATGTAACGCGGCGCTGATTCTGACACGTAAACTCGTGTCAGAGTCAGCGCTTCAAAACAGAATCCCTTTGACGTCAATGGGTGCCGGCTTACGCCCGCTGCACATTGAAATCAATGGGAGGCTTTTTAACCCTTTGATTTCAATGTGTTACAGAATCAGCGCCGCATTACATCGCGTGCACGGGCCCTTATACATGGATGTCGGCTGTATCTTAGTATAGACAGACAACCAATATGGCAATCCCACAAGACTGGACAAATCGGTTATTCCTGGGACTTGTAGTTCCACGGCAGCCTAACCGAGCTTAGTGCGGCGCCATTACCAGGACTGGACAGCGCACAACCTTCCCTTCAGCGATCCCGGCTCTTCGCCATAGATGTGATAGCAGCGTCCACTGTTGCTAGGTTACTTTCTTGTCTAGTACGAGACCACGTGATCCCCTACAGCGGCCGATGAGGCTCAAGACTCTGAACGCGTTCTATACAGTTGTAGAACTACCGTAGTAAAATAAGTCTCTGTGTGATGTCAAGGGCCTTATGGTTGTCATTGGTAATGATAGAGACCTGCAGACTGTATTCTAATGTATCCTGTGGTAACAGTAATTCATAGTCCTTGTCCATGCTAATGGACTATGACTTATATCTGACATGTCTGTACCCAGCAAATAATCGTAGGCTCAGGGTATAGTAATAATGGAAAACCTTAATTCAGCTTAGAAAACCATTAACAATCCAACTGATATAAAGAAAACCCTAAAATATTCATTGACCCGTCTCAGACACTATTCACACCTGCCTCCAATGCATATTCCATCATAATGCAGGAAAAAGTAACGAATCAGTCCCAAAGGCCCCTATTATAGTCAATGGAATCCATTGGTTGTGTCATGTGACAATTCCAGCTCTCCGCCATGTTTGTTGTTATGTTTCTATGACAGGACATTTAACCACAGTCTAAGACAGGGGTCTCAAACTTAATTTACCCCAGGAGGTAGAGCCTGGGTGAGGCTGGGCCGTATCAGGTTTTCCCAAATTTTCTTTTTTCTAAAAGTCGCCATATTCTGACAGCCGTATCTTTTTTATACTTCCGTGTACAGGGGTGCATAGGGCGTCTTTTTTTGCGGGGCCGGGTGTACTTTTAAGGCCGGGTTCACACGATGCATTTTGGCACATAATGTGGCACGTAGACGTGGTGGCCGCAAAATCAATGGGAGCGTATATGGCTCGCAAAAGCTCCCGCGGCATCTACGTGCCGCATTATGTGCCAAAATACATCGTGTGAACCCGGTCTTAGTTCTACCATTTTGGGGAATTGCTTTTGCTTTGATCATTTTTCATTCAAATTTTTATCAAAACTGTGAAAAAACTGCGGTTTGGCACTTTTGACTTTTTTTTTCCCACTACGGTGTTTACCGTACAGGAAAAATATTTTATAGATTTGTAGAGCGGGCTTTTTCGGACACGGTGATACCTAACATGTAGGTCTTTCACAGTATTCAACTACTTTTATATGTATTCTAGGGAAAGGGGAGTGATTTGAATTTTTAAAACTTTTTAATTTTTAAAATATTTATTTGTAACTTTTTTTAAATTTCTTTTTGCATTTATTAGACCCCCTATGGGTCTTGTACCCCAGGGGGTCTGATCACTAATGCAATGCATTACAATGCTAATGTATTGCAATACATTGCAAAAAAATGTCATTTCTTTTGCAGGCTGCATAGAGCAGCCTGCAAAAGAACATCACTGCAGGCGGGCCAGGGAACCTTTACAAGGCTCCCGGCTGTCATACCAACATGATGTCGGCCCTGGAGCATGCTCCAGGCGCCGGCGATCACCAGCAAAATCCATACCTCCCAACTTGCGCGCCTTGGCAAATTTAGCCCAGCCCACTTTTGTGTTGACTCCGCCCATTCTCATTAATTTTTCATGTGCCCGCACACAGTATAATCCTCCTACAGTCACCCGTAAATTATATGTCCCCCCTCCATCTCTCCCCCAGTTTCATATACACCCTTCATCTGCCCCCAGATTCATGTCCCCTCCATCTCTGCCCCCAGATTCATGTCCCCTCCATCTCTGCCCCCAGAATCATGTCCCCTCCATCTCTGCCCCCAGATTCATGTCCCCTCCATCTCTGCCCCCAGATTCATGTCCCCACAACTCTGCCCCCAGATTCATGTCCCCCATCTCTGCCCCCAGATTCATGTCTCCACATGTCTGCCCCAGATTCATGTCTCCACATGTCTGCCCCCAGATTCATGCCCCCAGTGTCATGCCGTCCTCTCCTTCATCTGCCCCCAGTTTCACGTTCCACCTCCACATTACACTTACCTTCTCCTTCATTCCCCCGCTGCACTCTGCACGCCTCTCTCTCTCACTGGCGCACAGTTGTAGACGCGATGTGACGTCATCACATCGCGTCTACAAGCCAGTAGGCGGCGTTCAGCGGCGAAGCAAGGAGCTGACCTGTGTCAGCTCCTTGCTTCAGCCGCGTATGTATTCAACTCAGATCTGCGTCCTCTGGACGCAGATCTGAGTTGAAATCGGGACATACCTCCCTCCAACCGGGACCGCGGGACATGTCACCGAAATCGTGAATGTCCCGCGCAAATCAGGACGGTTGGGAGGTATGAAAATCTCAGCACAGCTCCATTTATGTGGATGGGGCTGCAGTGCGACACACAATCTGTGAACTGATGTGACGCTGTTTTTCTTAGCCCACTAGGGACCTTGACCTTGCGATCATCTGATCACTTCGATAAAACACTGCAGTACTTCTGTATGGTGGTGTATAATGCTCTCCTTGTACTGACTGGCAGCCTATTATGTCACGCCTTAGATGGAGCCTAAGGCTGGGTTCACATTGGGTAATTTAGGCCGGAATTTGATGCAAGGGCCACCTCAAATTCCAGACCAAAAAACAGGTAGTTGCGACTGGATGCACCGGCATCTGGTCGGGGCACTGCGCTACGGATTAGGCCCAAATGAATGGGCCTAGTCGGGAGGGAGTGTCTTCAGGCGGACGTCCTTGGCTGAACCGGCCGCGGCATCCGCCTGAAGGTGTCGCTTCTTTTTTCTGGGAGCCGGACCAGACCGCTTTTTGATCACTTTTTATTTAATTTTTTGGGAGCGAAGATTATGAAAAACAGCAATTTGTATCTTGTTTTCTTATTTATTTTTTAAGAGGGCTTTGCTAGCATCCGTCAGAAAATGTTAACAATGGACGCTCACAGACCCGTCAAAAATCTGTTAGAAATCCCATTGATTGCAATGAAATTTGATCTGTTGTCTGTTAGTGTCTGTTTTCACTAGAGTTGAGCGAGTACTGTTCGGATCAGCCGATCCGAACAGCACGCTCGCATAGAAATGAATGGACGTAGCCGGCACGCGGGGGGTTAAGCGGCCGGCCGCCGTCAAAGCGGAAGTACCAGGTGCATCCATTCCTTTCTATGGAGCGTGCTGTTTGGATCGGCTGATCCGAACAGTACTCGCTCATCTCTAGTTTTCACCAAATCCGTTACAAGTCCATTATTTTGGCAAACATAATACCGCGGGGGGCAGGACTGCTGCTTCCATTATAGGGAAACCACCAGCATTTCCGTACATGAATCGATTTCCAAAATCGCAATGTTTTTGGAAATCACAGCATTTCCGTTTTTTGTAATTTACTGCAATGTGTGGATGGGATTTGCAGTGATTGTAAAACACCACAATTTTTGCCACAGGATTTACACCACATGGGGGCCCGGCCTAAAACAGCTTTTCTTTTAGCTAATATAAGATAGCTGCGCCATAGGATTATTTCTAATGGTACAGCGCCATCTGCTGGATGCAAACTGGTCTAACAAAAAAAATAGAAAAAAATTATCAAACAAGCGCTACACACCCACCTGTAGAATAGCATGGCACGGCATATTTTTCTATAATATACAGGATATCTTCAGTTGTGGTTTCTCTGTCTTTCATTATTTTTAGAGACAATTGTGTGTTAACCCTGATGCACGCTGGTAACCCAGTATGGAAGCTATTTAGGATATCCAGAACTCCGCACAGCTGTCCTGGGGAAATACATTTACCATAGGGAATCATCCAAACAGTGGATTAAAGGCAGTATTGTAATTAAGAAGGGGTTAGTCCTTCTGCAGAAGACAGGAACAGAATGGGGAGATATTTATTATAGTTTCCACACCAGTTGTGTGTTGTAAAAAGAAAAAAGAAACAACCCTTGGCTTTGCAACTTCTTAAATGCAACTACATGCTCCTTCCAAAAAAGGGTGTAGTTAGGGCACAAATGCAGTTATCAAGAGTACGGTGAGTGAGGAGCACAGCGCCTGGCATGTAAACAATGCTGCAACGGTGTAATATGCTCCACAGTGGCCTCCAGACAGTATTATATGCTCCATAGTGGCCCCACACAGTATTATTTACTCCACAGTAACCCCCCGCAAAGTATTATATACTCTACAGTGGCCTCCACATAGTATTATATGCTCAACAATGACCCCCCCCCACAGTATTATATGCTGCACATTGCCCCCTTCACAGTATTATATGCTCCACAGTGGCCCGAACACAGTATTATATGCGCAAAGTGCTCTCTCCCCCCTATTATTATACATATTATAAGTAGAGGCTCCGGGGAAGTGATTAAAAATAACAAACACTTATACTCACCTTGCCACACCTCTCCTGGGCATCCTCGTTCCACCCAGCTGTCTTCAGGTTAAAAAAAAAAAACTAAAAAATTTGAAGCCCAGGATTATGTCCTGATACTTTACTAGATATTATTATGATAATATTGCTACAACTAATATGTTTTCACTTTAACATTGTAAATACTAGAGATGAGCGAGTAGGTATTCGATCGAATAGTCGTATATTGAGGTCTACTCAAATCAAATTTTCAAATATTTCACTACTTGCTCATCTCTACTGTATACTTTTTTTTCCTAATGCCTACGTTGTCCTACTTCCTGTCCCACCTCCCCTGCATAGTTATTGGTGTAAAAAAAGCGCCAGGGAAGGTGAGAGGGGAATCAAATTTTTACTGCATTTACTGCGTGGTATTCGACCGAGTACGAGTATTTCGAATAACGTAGTAATCGATCGAATACCTACTCGCTCATCTCTAGTAAATACCGTTAGCACTTAGAGTAACATAGTGGTATGGCAATCCTAATAGCAAGGGGCACGACTGCCTTCACTTACCTGTTGACGGAGCAGAAAGCCATTCGATCCCTGCCCTGCCATTTTCTCTGACAAGTCATAGGCTGAATCCAGACGTCAGAGGGGTCTCACTTCAGTTACACGCAGAAGATAGAAGAGGATGCAGAAGGTAGCCAGAAGGAGTAAGGATGTCCAGGAGAGGTGAGGTGAGGTAAGGTGAGTATAAGTATTTGTTATTTTCTATCACCTCCCCTAGGCCTCCAATTATTATTCTCTTGGGACTAAGGCAACCTCATTGGATAATAGCAAAAAAACTAATCTGAGTGTTGAGCCTCGCAAATATTCATTGAATTTCGTTGGTTTTGCCTGAAGAAGCTTAAGGGGGGGACTCCTGGAAGCCACTGTGGGGTGAATAATATATTGTGCGGGGCCACTGTAAAGCATATTATACTATGTGGGATCCACTGTTGCGCACATTATGCTGTATGGGGGCTACTGTTGAGCACATTATACTGTGTGGGGACCATTGTTGAGCACACTATACTATGTGGTGGCCACTGTGGAGCACATTATACCATGAGGGGGCCACTGTGGAGGTCAGTTTTGCCCTCCTTTGTATCTGCTAAATTCTTTATGGTGCACTAGGCATTATAAATAGCATATTACCTTTATTCAGCACAATTACAGAGATACAAAATTTATATTGGACTTTTATATTGCATTACTTTTGCGCAATAAAATCACTTATTTTCCCAAAAAATTTGTTTTAGTGGCACCATATTCTGAGAGCATATATATATTTTTATTTTTCAACCATAGGAGCTGTGTTTGTGCTTATTTTTTGCAGGAATATGTCGTTTCCGCCTGCACCACTTTTAGTAATATGTAACTTTTTGCTTTTTTGATAATTTCTTAGAGTTATTTTTGGCATTTTTTTGGCAATGTGACTTTAAAAAATAAATATTGATTAAAAAATCAACAACGTTCACATCCCATAAGAATGTATTTGGTAGTATTGGGGGCAACAAACACAAAAATACCTCTTAGGTGCTACTGTCATTTTGATGGCTGCATCTAAGGGGTTTAATGGCCACAATCTGTGTATTTATGGATCTCAACCATTACAGCTGACATCCCCTTCTGATCTGGTGCCATCTTCCTGACATAATATCACGCCAGTTCTTGGAAACGGATTCCTACTGCTGACGTAATAGTACATTATAGACTGAGTTTAGATGCTTCCCTGATCTACACCATGGTCTTCATGATCCAGCAGATAACCAAAAACGTGTTTCATGATGGGATAAAAGGAGAGGAAAACGGTATCTATGCAAAAAGACAGGGTTTATTAACCATAAGAAGAGATTAAAGGATTTGCAGATGGCGTTTACATGCTGTATACATAAAGAATGGCACATGCTCAGGAGTAGAGGTGAGATGGTTTAGAACAAATTGGATTCATCCCAAATTTTCCAAAAGACACCATCGAATTGGAAATTAAACTGTAATACTCTGGGGAGCCTACAGATCCCAGGTTGTGACAAGTGGAGGCCCAAGGGAGGTGTTGAAACATAATAAACAGTCTCCCGCCTCCCCTGGGCATCCTCTTGGCATCTAGCACTCCCTCGGAGGCCTCCTCTTGCCTCCTGGGTCATAACGTCATAACAGTGACCACTGGGGCTCCATTACAGGCCGCAGTGATGACCTGGAAGTGCGTGACATAACCAAGGATGCCAGAAGAGGAATCCAAGGGAGTGCTGGACACGGGAGGTGAGAAAAGCTGAGTATAACTTTTTTATTTTATTTTTTAAAACCTCCAACTCTGGGATCTGAAGTGAGTCACTAATTAAGTCAAAAACTTTTGGGCCGATAAAAGTCATGAGAGGTTTGCCCTTCTCTGCTTGAGAGGTTCTTCTTTTTTCCAGATGAAGTGCTCGAAGAGAAGCATTAAACCAGGACTATACATAAATGTGGGGTATCCACCAGTAAATACATCATTACCGGTTGACCCATGAACCCCATCAAGCAATGCTATCTAGGAGGTAACAATGGAATTATGGATTTAGACTGTGCCATATATCCAAAGCAGGCTTCAAGCAGCAAATGGTAAAACCAAACTATGCAAGCTGAGATTTTCGTGATGAATTCAGAAAAGATTTATCAGTAGACTACAGGTCACATTGCCTCTTCATCATTTACGATAGTACTGGTTCTGTAAGATAGAAACTTGCCCTGTCACCGTATATTTTTTACGTACCCAACTATAGATATTTCCACTTATAGTGTAATAGTCAGCAAAATAGGCCATGACCATTGCCGGGCTCAGAACGTAATTCCATATATTGACATCCGTAATTTCCCCTACAAAGGACTGATTCAAATCAAACGAACCCCCAAATTTATCCTGCTCCTGCCCAAGGATGACACTTACTGGAGGTGTTAGGGGAACTCTAGTTTTAGTAACTCTTCTAGGGTAACGCTTGCCATTGATCCAGAGTTGGAGCAGTCCAGTCTTGGAGTTCCAAGTGACACAAGTGTGCTTCCACTTCAGAGATTCGGGATCCACTTTGTAGTAAATGTTTTCATTGTTGATGGAGATGCATAAACAGCCCGAAGGATTTGGGTAGATAAGGAAAGCATTGTGGAAGTTATGCTTAGCCATGGAAAAAAGGGAATGCTCTCGGGTAAGCTCAGTGTAGGAACGTAGGCAAACTGAAATTTTTGTTAAAGTTTTTTCCTTAGGACGCAGGGTCACATAATCGGTTTTTGTTGCCTTGGGAAAAACCATGACGAATTTAGCAATGGCTGAAAAAAAACATAATGTTATATTAATCATCAGAATCATCAATGTAATCACCATCATAATTAACGCCGTCATAATCAATATCATCATCAGCACCTTCATAATTAGGGATGAGTGAAGAAGTGGAATTCGATCCAAATTTCAGGAAATCTTCAATTCACCTAGACTTTGGATTTCT
>NC_134271.1:130277438-130284938 GCF_031893055.1 Leptodactylus fuscus
GTTCTGAAATCACACTGATGTGGCGGGCTACATGGTGCACGCAGCTTACAAAGAATTAGAGGGGATGATACTAGAATAGGTGATCCATATCAGATCAATGGGGGCAGTCTGACACACTTTTTGCTCCTCCAGCATTATAAGACGTGATCACCTGTCAGCTCACAGAAGGATTGGGTTACAGCTTCCCATAGAAGTCTATGAAAAGGGGAGGAAAGGACACAGAGATCTGCTGCTGCAGCTAATTGTAGGTTTTCTATCTCACTTTAAGGTTCCGTTCCCACGGAGTAACGCGCCATGCATTCAGACACTCATACACGTGTCAGAGTGTGAGCGCTCAAAACAGATCCCATTCACTTCAATATGTGCCGGCTCACGCGCACTACACATTGAAATCAATGGGTTAAAAAGCCTCCCATGCATGACGCGTTACTCTGTGGGAATGGAGCCTATGAGCTTTAGTTACATCAATACTGCTTAGTACTATAATGTCCAATATGGTGCCGAATCAATGACTTTTTTGGTTAACAGCATTAAGTGATCTGCTTTTCATCATAGTCTGGGGCCGACTCATTGAGGTCTATGGGAGAGGTGTTATCAATAGAGGTGTTATGTTATATTTTAATGCCCTCTGTCTTGTCTGTGATGTATATGAAGTGACTGGTACAAAGAAAATCCACACGGAATTATTTGTCTATCATTAGGCTTAGTAGTCAGAGTGAAAATTTACAGCCCTTTAAAAAAAAAATTGAAAATAAAACCTTAAAAAATTGTAAAAAAAAATAAAATAAATTGTTTAAGGTTTTATTTTCAATTTTTCCATGTTCTTTTTTTTTTTTTTTTTTTTAAAGGTATGTAAATTTTCACTCTGACTACTAAGCCTAATGATACACAAATAATGTTTTTGTTTTTATAGGATTCATAATGCCGTTTTTGAAGTCAATTCCTGGAAGGGATCATGAAGGGCAGACGGGGGTGTCTCCTGTTATGGAATCCATTCTTGGATTTGAGGATACAATTGCTTCTAAAAGCCTGAACATGGAGGCAAAAGAGCCCGCGTGGAGTATACAGTAGTCTGTCACATACTCTACTCTGTGACACATGTCATCCATTTGGAGGTCACTAGAGACTTTCCTGATGGTAACAACAAACCAAAAAGCAGCAGCTCCTGACAGAAGGACTTCTGATCCCCAGGAGGACCGTGTATCTGACAGGTCGTAGAGGCTCTGACTTTTCTGATCTGTTTAACATGTTCAATTATTGAAGATCCTCTTAAAAAAAAAAAAAAAAAAAAATATGCAAGAGCTTTGTACTTACATAGGACCTGGAGCTTCTGGCTGGAGGACTTGAAGGTATTGGGCATGGACTCGTGGCCCACAGTGCAGGTAATCTCCACCTGGTCATCGGCTTTGGTCACCGGGAAGTTAATGAGGCTCACCACAGTGAAGGTTTTCCCATTGGGGTCCTTTGTTTCAGAGTTTCGCGCTCCTGAAGGGAGAAAGTAAAAAAATGAGAAAGGAATAAAATATATAAAATATAAAAAAAATACAGATGCCAAGTATTATAAGCAAACTGGGGTGAAATATCCAACCCAAGGATGGTCGTACGGACACAGAGACGAAATCACACGGAGCTCGGCCGATCTTACCATCCGCCTCAATACCAGACGGAGACAACAGCAGATCCCAATGGATCCAAGATTTTTTCGGTATACAATAAAAGGGCCCCCCATATCCAGAATTCACTCTGTGTAGGTGTTCACTTGCTTTATCAGCTACTGTCAGAGGAGTCTGGCTTCACTAAGGTGGCCCTCCATGGGGTGGTGTTTTTAATTTCCTTACTGTCCTAGACCACCAGGGGTGATTTATTTTTTAATCTTGTCTCCTTCCTAAATCACAAGGGATCCTGGCCCATAACCTCTATCACTACCCTATATATTGCCCTACAGCACGAGGGATGCAATTGGTTGCCGCTTCACTGCCCTAGCTGCCCGGGGGAAGGTTGCTTTTAACCTCATCACTGCCTTAGATGGGATGATGTGATTTATCCTTTCTCCTCCCTAAAACACCAAGGATTCCTATAATAAACCCTTTCTCTTTTCTATACCAAAAAGGATCTTGGCAATAACCCCCTTTACTCCTCTAGACCACCAAGGATGCTGCCAAGTCTAGAGTACAAAGGATGAAGATACTCACACTTTCACTGCCCTTAGCCTTCTATGGGTTGGTTCTTTTAATCTCTAAACAGCCCTAGACCACCAGGGATGATGTTATGTATCCCTTTTCTTCTCTAAAACACCAAGGATACTGATAACAAACCACTACTCCGTCTTAGATCACAAGGAATCCTGGCAGCTGTACTGACAATATCCCTTTCTTTGCCCTGGTGCTCCAAGGGTGCTATTACTTACCCCTTCACTGTCTTAGCACCCCAGGAGGTAGTGTTTTTAATATCTTTACTGTCCTAAACCACAAGGGATGAGGTTACATAGCCCTTCTCTTCCCTAAACCACCAAGGATACTGATAATAATCCTCCTACTCTTTCCTAGACTCCTTGGAGTAACCCCCTTCCCTGCCCTAGATCACCAGGGCTACAGACCTATCTCCATGACTGTATTGAGAGGTGACCCTGGAAGATCTGTCTACTTCGATGACTGTAACTCTGACTTCCAGATCAGGATCACAGTTTCATCAGAAGAAAGATTAGCGAGTCACTTTGTTTTAAGGAAGGGCAGAAACCGAGCCTTTGATCTTCAGAAGTGCGGGGACTTACTCTGTGGCTTTGCAGAAATGTTTTCAGACTCTAACATCAAATGGCAACTAAAACTAAAACTGAAATCTTCATAAATACAGAATGAAGATGAGACATGCGGCTCCGTCTACCCCTCCGCTTCCAGGTGAGCGTCGTAAAGTAACAATAGTCCTTGTATATCTCTACATCTCTGTCCCACCGGCTACGAACCTGGAGGAAATAACCCTACGGTTGGGTTCCTGGTTAGCCCTTCTAGTCGCAACGGTAGAGCCTGCATGTCAGTCAGTGCAGAGCAGATGCATGTACACACAAGCCTAGTCAAACATGATGGAAAATGAAGAGATCAGATCTGGCAAAGCCGACTTCAAAATGTCACCTGTCAAAGAGCAGCAGAGACATTGCAAGAATACATCACTTCTATCAAGTCTTCATCTCCAGTCTGAAGTCCAGGTCTATGATTGCATACCCCGGGATGTAATACTAAGGATTTATAGAGTTAATACTGGTCATGTGACGGATACAAGGGTGCATGGGATGTTAGCTCTGAGTCCACACTTCACATTTCTAGGCTTTGTCTTCCTTTAATACATAATCTTTATTGATATAAGACTGAACAACCTTAAAGGAGTTTTCTAAGACTCTGCTATTGATGACTATCAATATCAGACTGGCGGGGTCTGCAGTGATCAGATCAGATCGATGTGTGGCCTCTTCACTGTTCACCAAACACAGCGCTGTACATTGTATAGTGGTCGTGCTTGGTATTGCAGCTCAGTCCTAATCAAATGACCGACATGTTACCGATGAATATGACGCCATTGACCTGTGATGCGGAGGTGGAGTTCACCTAAGTGCCACAAACTGATCAGGGGGAGGTCAGGTGTCAGACCCCCGCCAATCTGATACTGATAGCCTATTCTATAGATAGGTCATCAATATCCCAAAATATCCCATTAATTTGCTGTCTTTGTGATACCCCAATAAAAGCACATCATTGCTACAAAGATGTGAAATAAACTGCAATATATGTTACGAGGTGTTCTGCACCTTTTTAGAAACATCCTCAGGTCTTAAAAATCTATTTCCAGAAGTAAGTAGAGTAGATAGAGATAAGGGGAGGGGAGGGGTATGCAGCTGCAGCTTCTCTATGGGCCCCTTCACACGGCGTAAGTGCTCGGCTCATTCTGAGCCGTACACGCGAGCGCTTCTAAACACTTCCCATTCACTTCAATGGGAGCGCGTAAAGCATCCCGCGTAAACATCTCTGTGTTTGTAAAACTGCATGCTGTGAGGGGGTAGGGGCAAACATGGGGTGATATCTGATGGTATATGACTATAAGGAGGTGTTGACGGCAGGAAGGTAAGCAGCAAAAGTCATCGCAAACATCACTTGAGGAGGATATACAATATACATGTACAGGAGTGGCTATAGGACCCACTAATATACAATATACATGTACGGGGGTGGCTATAGGACCCACTAAGTCATTTTATATATGCCATAGAAAGTCATTAACATCAAGTGGTTCTATAGGGGCCAGAGAGGGGCTGACAAGCAGGCATGGACCGTGTTATTAGTCTTTACAGACCTGTCCCATGTGCTGACCCTCCTCCTGCCATGTTATATGGCTAATCTTACCAAGTTTCTAGGTATGGGGTGGACCTACAACGTCACTGCTCACCTTCCAGCTCCTCGGGTCCTTTGTACCACCTGATGTTGGCGGCAGGCTTGCTGCCACTTGTTGTGCACCTCAGCTCTGCATTTTGATTTTCTCGGATTGGTCTCTCGTAACCAGTGATGAGAGGCTCCTGGGGAACTCCTGAAAATGGAGAAGCAAGAAGAAGACAAGTAAAGATGACAGCAAGGAACATCTCTAGTGACAGCCCGACACTCCTTGTGCTGAGCCTTGCATGTAGGAAAAATCCCCAACTCATGTTGGTCCTGGATGAGGTCTATGGAGTGCGGTGTCACCTTGTGAAGAGCTGTGTGGGGTCTTAGCCTTAAAGGGGTTTCTGAGGATAATAAATGGATGACCTATTCTTTAAATTAAGTCATCAACTGAAGATCAGCAGAGGTCGAAACCAAGTATCACTATAAGACGCCGTCTTTGCTTCACAGGCCATATGATATCACTTTTATCAGTCACATGGCCGTGTTCACAGCTCAGTCCCATTCGAGTGAATGAGATGAGCAGAGATTGCAGGCACCGCCGCTGTACAAATGAGCAATGCTATGCTTGGTAAGTATTGAAAGGGTTGCTTTTCAAGGAGCTGATCGGCGGGGGTCCAAGGTCTCAAATTAGTCATCAATTACTAAGTCTGGAGGACCCCTTTAACCTAATAGGAGAAATAAGGCTTATTGCCCTCTAGTCCGCTTCTGAAACCCTCAGCAATTGGTCAAACCAAAGTCACCAAGGCATTCTCTCTGCAGTGCCCTCTACAGGCTAAATGTGGTATTACAATACAGTCTTTCATATGAATGTAATACAAGGGCGGCTCGAGTGAGCGGCTCATACGGAGTGACTTTCTGTTCTGGTTCATAGGATGGGATTCCATGACGTCCATATACCCTTTTAAGATGGATGGATATCATCGTTTCATAACGTCATCATCACAAGAGGTATAAACCCGACTTACCTAAGACCGTGACCATGGCTTTGGCTGTCCGGACCGGCATGGTAAAAATGGAGCAGGTGTACTCGCCCTCATCGGATAGCACCACGTTGCTAATACTGATGGACAGCTCATTCTTAGTGGATTTCACCAGCTGGATTCTGTTATCTCTGAGGGCTGTGAGGGTAAGGCAAGGTGTAAGAAAAATATAGGAGACAAAGGCGATGCATCCATACTCAGCTGCATTATTATCATACAAAGGTCCAAATCTCCAGCAGAGATATGGAGTTTAAGGGTTTTTTGGAAACCGAGATCAATTTTGACGCTGCAATTCCCACTGTTATGCAGTGTACAGTGCTGCTGCAACAGCTGATCTGTGCAGGGACCGGGTGTTCGAAAAATCAATATGGGGCCGTAAAACCCCTTTAAAATTCTAAATGCCTAGAGCCACCTCTAGGGGGAGTTTACTGCCTATTGTGTTACTATTGAGTTCAGAATGCAAAAAAACCCTCTCTGCTTCCCCCTAGTGGTGGCTACAGGTAGAAATAATTTACCATGTGACTGTAGGAGATTCAGAAATCAGGGGTTTCACATACCTCTCTTCTCCCCAAAGTACAGAGTCTGCTGGGCTGGATTGGACCACTGGAGGGAAGAGTCTTCATGGTCTTCCACTGTGCAGGTTAGGGTCATCTTGCCACCTGTGGCAACCAAAACATCTGATGTGACTGGTTGGCTGGCTGCAAAGAAAGAACACAGAATCCATGAGTTATTTTATAAATGGACTATAGGCAAGCAACTATACATATAGTAACTCTATTAAAGGGGAGTCTGGTTTCAAATACCCTATTAGACAGAATTGATATAAGGGTCCTCCCATTAGTATCATCATCTAAGAGCTGATCGCTGGGGTCCCAGCAGTTGGAATCCTCTGATAAGATGGTATTTCCTATCCATAGGAAAGGGTACGAGTATCTGATCACTATGGGTCCGACAGCTAGGACCCACAATATCTATGAGAGCAGGGATCCTTTATATGAATAAAGGGGTACTGCAAATGTGACTACTGCTCCATTCACTTCTAAGGGACTGAAGAACATCACAGCACTCTGCCAGTCTCATAGAGATCAATGGAGCTGTGGTCATGCATAAGCCCTGGACACCCACTCTTAGACTCCCAGTGATCAGACACTATGTCATGACCCCTTTAATGTCAAGGAACCCTTTAAAGCGACCCTTTCATCACTCTCATCAACTCACGTTTTTAAAAGGCTCTGTTGCACTGATCCTGGCGCAGTTGGAATTTTTTCTCTAGCCCCCACCGTTCCAGAGCAATCAATGCTATTAGTTTTGGTGTCTGATATGCTAACTAGACTCCCTCATGTCAATAGGATGAAGTCAGAGGCTCCTGCCGGACACCACCCACTTGATGTTAGAGAGTCTAGTTGGCATAGCAGGCACCAAAATTATGTGTTGTGTTTGCTCAGGAACGGTGAGGGCTAGAGAAAAAATTCCAACTGTGCTGGAATCAGTGTTGCGGCGACTATTAAAAGATGAAAAGCGCTTGTGTAGTTGGAGGTGGTGAAAGGTCCTCTTTAACCAGAAAGGAATGAACAAGTCCTTTAAATGGGACATGTCCCCATTCCTGACATGTCTGTGACAGTAAACAATTCTATAACGTATTCTTGTTAGACTCTATGGTGTGCCGTTCCTCTGTTATTCCTCCTGGTAATTGGGTGCTACCACTTAGGGGGGTGTCCCTGTACTCTCTGACACTGTCCAATCAGTATGACTGTATCAAGCTATGTAGGGGCACACCCCTGTGACAAGGTCAGTGGTAGAATCTGCAGTAGATGTCAATTTGTATTAGGAATAACAGAGGACCAGAACAACACAGACTCCTAAAATTACAGATTATCTAGAATTATTACAAGTATTTCCCAAAACAGACATGTCAGAAGAGGTAATGGGTCGCCTTTAAGTCCAAATTTTTAATACACTTGTACGTTGCTCCCTTCCCATAGCACTTACACATGGTTAAAAAAAACAAACAGCTATGCGACTATGAATTAAGAGCGAGCGCACCACGGTAGGCGACAGCCACGCCAGCACATGGGCAGCACAATTGTCAATCAGCACAT